>NC_086320.1:185059337-185359337 GCF_036172605.1 Pelobates fuscus | reverse complement strand
AGGAGTTGAGCTCAGTTTGAAAAATGAAAGAGAATACCCTGCACTCCAACCCTCTCTCAAATGGATAATTCTGGTGATCCTCCTGACAGCCATGCTTTAGATTTTGATTTATGTTCTTCCAAAGCTAAAATCAAAGATTCCATCTAGTGCAATTTTATGGCTCAGCTGTATTTTTATTTTTTATGTATTTTTAAGTGATTTCCCTATCCACATTTGTTTGCAGGGCACATGTCCTACTCTTACCCCCATTTTACTTCCTTCTGCAGCCCTCTAGCCCTTTCCAGGACATTTTTAGAGGCATTTTTGTTCGGGGTCAAGTTTGATTACAAACCCAGACTTTTTTTCAAAGTTCGGCCGAACCCTACGGACCTGAACATCCTGGTGTCCGCTCAACTCTAATCTTTTTTTTTTTTTTTTTATTCTTTATTTTGATTTGTGCATTGCAAAAGTCGCGAGCCAACAAAGCTCGTATAGATATATCCTGTAACATGTAACATAATACTACAACGAGCGTAAGACAGGCTTTGCGTATGTGCACTTTTTACAATTATGTTGGAAATAAACAATATAAACATTTGCGTCAGACATCACAACTCCGATCATCGGTAATACAGTATTTACAGCAGGACTGATTCACAGTCTCCACACATTAGTACAACTTCTGAAGTACCCACTTGCCTCCGTTATATTTCAAGGTGCTTTCTTTATATTTGTCGTATATGGCAGTAGTGCCCTTCTAGGAAGCCCAGGCACACTCCCAACCACTTGTCTCCAGAATAACAGTGAAGATACCTTTTCGTGGCCTATCAAATATGACTGTGCATTATTCAAATATTGCGTCCAGGCCGTGACCTAGATTTTTAGTTAGCTATTTAATTTCTGCCGGGGTAAGCGGACACATGAGCACCTCACAAGGCTTATTTCCTAGTGGGTTTGACTAGACATCCCTGTGGCTATATTTTCCTGCTTCTTATCCCGTAGATGTCGGGGCTGTGATCTAGTCAGAACAAACGGGAGTAGGAAGAAGAAGAACAGAAAGGAGTTTCACTGAAGTGAAACTTGGAATACTGGAGAAGATAAGGAAAGAGAGAAAAGGACAAGGACAGAAAGAACAGTAGAGACAGAGAGTGAAGAAGGAAGAGAAGGAAAAACGAAGAATCGAAGTATTCGGCGCAGCACCTGAGGGCGAGATGAAGGAGGTGGAGGGGGACCAAAGGGCAAGCGATCACGGGGGAGAAGGGGAGGAGGAGGGGGGAGCCGAGGCGACCCCCCAAAGTCCCCCTGAGCCCCTAATGGCTCAGTGGGCTGTCATCCCACGGCTCCCACAGCTTCCGGAAAGCCTCTGTGGTCCCTCTAACCCTTGCAGTCAGGTCGTCCATTAGGCATACTTCCCTAATTCTTGCTATGACACTCGCTATGTGTGGCGTATCTGGTTGTAGCCATGTGTGTGCTATTGCTCTTCTTGCAGCTAGGGTGACTTTGTGAATTAGTTTTTGTTCCTTTCTTGTCCAGCCCTCTATGGATCTATTCAATAAATATACCCAAGGATCCAGATCCGGGGCTCTGGAGAACACCTTTGCTAGGAGGCCCCTTATGGCCCTCCAGAACCTGGCGACCCCTGGACACTCCCACCACATGTGTAAGTATGTCCCTTTTACACCACATCCCCTCCAGCAGTCGTCAGTAGTGGTTTTGTGCATTTGGAGCAGCATAACTGGGGTCGTGTACCATCGTAACATCATCTGAAAGGATTGTTCCTGTAGTGTCACGCATGCCGAAGTGTTTCTGCTGGCCTCCCATATCTCCTGCCATTCTATGCCTTCAAGTTCCTTCCCAAGATCCCGCTCCCACCGTTCGATATATGCTAGTCCCCCCCATTCCTTAGTTCCCGTGCATAGGTGTGCGTACAGTTGAGTTTCAGTTTCTTATGTGCTATAGATTTTATATGTGGCTGTCTGGCGAAGTCTTTAATCTGTAAATATCTAAAAAAAAAATCGCTAGGTATGAAATGCCTCTCTTGTTTAAGAGCGTCAAAAGTGATTATCTCGGGGCCCTGGTAGATATGGTTAATCCTTTGTATGCCTGCTTGTTCTATATTCCTAAAGTTCTTTGCCTCCATTCCGGGGGAGAACGCTCTGTTGCGCAGCATCGGCATAAGGGGTGATGGGAAAGAAGCCAGTCCAAATTTAGGACCATGGGAGTCCCAAAGTCTGAGGGAGTTCAAGATTGCCGGGCATGTAACCCTGATCAGAGGTCTGTGTTCCCTAGGGACCCACATTGCGTATCGGGGAAGATCTGCACCCATCATTCGTGATTCTATCTCTACCCATTTCCGCTCATCGGGGGGCGAGTGCCACAGCACAACCTGTGTCAGCTGTGCCACCAGATAGTAATAGAATAAATTAGGGAGACCTAGGCCCCCTTTCTGTTTGGGTCTGTAAAGAATATGCCTAGCTATACGGTGTCTTTTGTTATGCCACACAAAGTTACCAATGGCTCGTTGGAGTGGGTTCAGGAGCGTTTTGGTCAAAGGCACCGGGAGTGCCTGAAATAGGAACATCTTTACCGATTGGATCCTTCCCATCCAGGAGATCGGTTTCTCGTTCCATCGGTCCATGTCTTGTATTAACGTACGCCATAAAGGGACATAGTTCCTGGCATATAGGTCTCCGGGGTCTGCAGTCAAGTGAATCCCCAAATATTTGAGGGTGTGTGTCTCAATTCCGTGGATATCCGGGTTTTTCCTAAGCTCCTGTAGAAAGGGTTCCAGCGAGATCACAAACAGTAGTGGGGAGAGAGGGCAACCCTGTCTCGTACCATTGAAAAGCTGAAACGGGGAAGGTATTATCCCAGACATCCGAATTTACGCTCTAAGGTTGCTGTACATTGCCCGCACCGCCGTGATGTATTCCGCAGGGAATCCTAGGTGCTGTAGTACTGTGAACATGTAGTGCCATTTAACTCTATCAAAAGCCTTTTCGGCATCGATCGAGGTCTATGGTTCTGCGGGTGTTTTCAAATAGTTGCCTCCCTGGTATGAAGCCAGCTTGATCTGCTTCTATCAAAGATGTCAAATGTGGGGAGAGCCGGTCTGCCTGTATTTTGGCGAACAGCTTCATATCATGGTTGATAAGGGATATGGGCCTATAGCTGCCCGGTAATAGTGGGTCTTTGTCTGGTTTAGGCAACAGTACGATTGACACCAGTGCCATATCTTGATTCAGCGTGCCACCCTCTCTGAAGCTATTAAATAGTTTAAGTAAGTGTGGCACCAAGTCCTCCCTGAAGGTCTTATAGTAGGACCCGTCGAACCTATCGTAGTATTGATGGTAAAAAATTCCAGTAAGTCTTTATGTACCTGTTCCCAAATTGTAGGGTCCTGTAATAGTGATGTATTAAGTCTCCAGGTCCAGGGAGTAGCCGTGCACAGACCTCCAAGGGTGACTGAGATATCTGCGTGGTCTGACCACGTGATAGAACCCACGGCAGAGCGGCAACTGTCATTAGTCAAGAAAAAGTCTATCCTCGAATGTGTCCCCTGTGGAGCGGAATAATAGGTATAGTCGATCGTACCTGGGTGCTGAGCCCTCCATACATCAACCAGGCCAGACTGACGTATGAAGTTGTGTAGTAGTTTATCTTGCCCCCCCTCTCCCCTGTGACCTGGGGGCACCCTTGTGGGCACTCCTATCGACTGCTGGACTCGGTGCCGCATTAAAGTCCCCCCCAACTAAAATCATGCCTGTCGGTAGAGCCTGAATTTTGTTTGTAAGCGTATCCCCGAACCCAGGGTCCGGGCGGTTCGGGGCATATACATTGACTAGGTGAATTTTGTGGGAGAATAGGGTCCCCGAAACTATACGGTAACGTCCCTCAGGGTCTGCGTCCGTCGCCATGGCCTGCAGTGGGCAGCTATTCCTCAATACTATCGCACTCCGTTGCGTTTACAGTGGGTCCTAACTTTGTGAGAGGCCGAATAAAGACGGTCGCTAAGTTTAAACCGCGTCTGTTTGGTGATATGTGTCTCCTGGAGAAAGGCAATATCCACCTTTAGTCTCTTTAGTTCGCGAAAGAGTATTCGCATCTTAGTCGGGGTGTTAAGGCCCTTCACGTTCAGGGAGACTACGTGAACTGTCATGGAGCTATCTGAAATTTATCGCACTTGCATCGCCCACCCCCCCCCGCCGAGAGGCCACCACGGTGCCCGCTCCCCGCCCCCACCACGCCCCCCGCCGCAGAGAGAAAGAAAAAAGGACAGGTAGAGATATGGTAAAGAGATTTAGTGCAAGCAACTTGCACTGGAGAGATAGACGAAACCGTCTTGTCTTACAGCTCGCCAGACTTTGTCGGGGAATATGGTCCAGCCTTCCACCGCCTTCCACCGTCTCCTTACCTGCCACCCAACCTGTCTATAGCCCCGTCCCCTGCGGCTCAGCCCTGCTCCTTCTCTATGTGCCCCCCAGCCTAGGTCCCCCAACCAAACAGTCCGCTAGGCCCCCCATCCATCCCCCCCAGCCCTATATATACAGTCAATACAACATATACGATACCCTCCGTCAGCAGACTCAGGCATGTTGCCACTCAATTGGAAGCGGTTGTAGTTCTTCCACGGGGACCAGTGTGTTTGGTAGGTCCCTTGGAGGTTCCAGGCCCAGGTCCCTGAAGAAATGCCGCGGGTCACCTCCGACTGCGAGTGCTTGGGTCCTGCCCTCCCGGAACGCCATCAATCTGAAGGGAAGCCCCCATGCATATGGTATCTCAGCTCTGCGTAGGGCCTCTGTAATCGGTTTCCATGTCCTCCGGCGTTGAAGTGTGCTGGGGGCCAGGTCCTGGTAGAGCGTGATGTGCGTTCCTCCATATGCGATGGGACCTTCTCTGCCTTTCCGAAGGACTGATTCTTTCATTGGATAATGTAGAAATTTTACGATGATGTCTCTCGGCGAGTTCTCCTCGGGACGGCGCGCTCGGATCGCTCTATGTGCCCTCTCCTGCTGCCATAGATTGTCTGTGATGTCAGGTAACAGGGGCTTCAGCATGGTGAGTACAAGGTCTGTGAGGGGACCTTCATTTTCTCGCTCTGGCAGGCCCCGGATCCGTAAATTATTCCGGCGAGACCTGTTGGCGATGTCCTCCAGGGCCAGGTCCGCCTCCACCAGGCGCGCCGTGAGCATGTTAACCTGAGTCACCATCTCATTATGCGCCCTCGTGGTCACCTCCATGCGCTCCTCAAGCTGCCTGGTTCTCGTTCCCAGAGCCTGGATCTCGCTCTGCAGGACCGAGGTGGATCTCACGATTTCTCCTGCCAGGAAAGTTTTCACCTCGGCGAGCTTCTCCAGGATCTCTGCGGTGTCACACTTGGATGGTCCCGGCTCAGTGGGGCTCTGCAGAGCGGCTGTGGTTGAAGTATGGCCTACTCCGCCGCCATCTTGGTCTGTCAGGGCTCCCGCCTTGGATGCAGTCAGCAAGTCCATTACGGATGCCCCGGGCTCTGTACCCCTCTTAGGCACTTTCTTTGGGGTTCCTTTTGTCCATGTTAAGGTCTCTATCGCTGATATTTTTGCAAATGTATGCTTAATGCAGTGTTGGTGGAGCGGAGCTTCACTCTATCACGTCCAGCTCGCTCCGAGGTTAGGCCACGCCCTTCTCAACTCTAATCTTAGTATCATCAGCAAAAAGACATACCTTACCATCAAGACCTTCTGCAATATCACTAATGAAAACATTAAAGAGAATTGGTACAGATTCATGAGGTATCCCACTGGTGACAAGTCCATGCTTTGAATATTCTCAATTGAATACAACCCTCTATTGCCTGTCACTCAGCCACTGCCTTACCCATTCAACAATATTGAAATCCAAATTTAAAGATTGCAGTGTATTGATAAGCCATCTATGTGCAACAGTGGCAAAGCCTTACTGAAATCTAGGTAAGCAATATCTACTGCACCACCCTGGTCTATTATTTTAGTTACCCAATCAAAAAAATAAATGAGATTAGTTTGGCATGATCTCCCTGAAGTAAACCCATGTTGTCTCTGATCTTGAAATCCATGTGTTTTTAAATTTTCAACAATCAGATCCTTTAACATGGTTTCCATTACTTTCCCCACTACTTAAGTAAGGCTTACTGGCCTATAGTTGCCAGACTCCTCCCTACTGCCTTTCTTGTGAATGGACACAACATTTGCTAACTTCCAATCTTCTGGGACTACTCCCAATAATTGGTTAAATAAATCTGTTAATGGTTTTGCTAGTACACCACTAAGCTCTTTTAGAAACTCTTCCTCTGTAAACTTACATGTAACAAATGATTAATTTGTCCTTTTTCCTAACTGAGGCCCCTTTCATTCATTTTCATCTATAAATACTGAACAAAAATATTAATTGAGGTAGTCAGCTAGACCTTTATCCCCTTCTATATACCTTCCTTCTTTTGTTTTTAATCTAACTAATCCTTGTTTTACTTCCCTTTTCTCATTTATGTTTCTTTTGTCCCCTTTTTTTACTGACTGTGCAATTTTCTCTTCTGTGTGTGATTTGGAAGCCTTTTACAACTTGCTTAGCCTCTTTCTGCCTAATCTTATAGATCATTCTGTCTTCTTCACTCTGTTTTTTTTTAAATTACTAAATGCTAACTTTTTGTTTTTTTTTACTATTTCGTCCACATCTGCGGAGTTCCACATTGATTTCTTGAATTTTTTGCTTTTACTGAGGGAAACTTTTAAATAATTCAATTTCTCTTGGACTCCATTTAAATTGCTCCAGTCTGATAATGACTCCTTTACACATATTCTAATTTTACTTTTTTTTTTTACTTTGTAGCAGCACTTAGAAGCAGCTGCCAAGCTCTATTAGCCAAGCTAATATCTAAAACCCTTATATACACTCCTAAAGGCACCACCCACTAGGCATGTTTAACACCTGGGTAGGCGTGTGCTTATTTGCAAACAATAGCTAATTAACCAAAAATTAATAGCAACAGGAAATCAAACCTTGTGCAATCAGTAACCTTTTCCTACAGATGAATCTTACCTGTAACAGTAAAAAAGAAAACGCTTAGCAAAATCCTAGACAGGTGAAGATTCTGTAGACCTCTCCAGAATATCTCCAATCACACACTTTGTAGCAGCACTTAGAAGCAGCTGCCAAGCTCTATCAGCCAAGCTAATATCTATAACCCTTATATATACTCCTAAAACTCTTGAGATTTCAATGTACTTTTTACTTTATCTACAAATACGTGTATCACTTAAGACAGTCGTTGTTTTATAACACTGTTTATTAAAAAAAAAATCATGAAATTGTGAGGCAATTCAAGTGAAGAAATTGTACTTACCTCTGATAAAATTGTATTTAGATCACAAGTCTGAAGGCGTAAAGATGCAATTATATCTGTGTTTGTTTGATTCAACATGTTAAACATATTATTATAGTTATCTTGTGTTATATTTCCCTCTGGCAAATCAAATGCATTTGTCAAAGCAAGAATATTGCTAAAATAAAAACAAAAACATTTAATTAGTACATGTTTACAAATATCCCTTTTAAATAGGTTTAACTTATATGGTTATTCACTAAAGTCCAAATGGCCCTGTACTGAATAGGGTAAAAATATCAGGTAAATAAGATCCCCACATTATATAAAGGAAGGTTTTAACAACCAGCCCCCCTCCCGCCACACACACACACTCCATGCATATCTACTAACATGTGAAAACTAACAACTGTGCACGCCAATACTGCCCAGTGCTAGAAAACACCCCATTATATGGATGAGTTTTAAATAAGAAATGGGGAGGGGACAAATTACTGTCATCCCCCTAGCCTCACCCATGGCCAGCAAGTGGGAACATGTCATAAAATAAATGGGGGGACATTCTTATGCCCCCCACCTGGGATCAGTAGATGTGGGCTATTATAATATTCAGGAGGGAAGTCCTTGAATCCCCATTTGCTGCGGGTGGGACATTAAATAATTTTTAATCATAAAAAGGTCCTAATATCCCTCTCTCATGTACCATTGATGGTGGGTGAGGGCCCCAATTGAACAATTTAGGGGGAAAAGTCCCCCCCCCAGCCACCACCCATGGGCATTATACAAAAATAAAAAGAGAATGTAGCGCTTATTTAAAATTAAATAATATATCACCTTTGAGTGAGTCATAAAGCAAATTCCCAAGTGGGAACTTATAAAACTGGAGTCAGTATAAATGACTCAATTCCAGAGTATTGTGCAGATTTGGGAGGCACAATACTCTGGAATTGAGTCATTTATACTGACTCCAGTTTTATAAATTCCCACTTGGGAATTTGCTTTATACATCAAGAATTATACAAACAATACTGCGCAATCGTTTGTGCTTCTATTCTCCCCTGTAGAATAAAGAAAAAACTTTTTTCCGGTAATAGGGGTGGGTCGCCTAAACGGACCCAGAAGTGATTCATACCAGAGCTGGGTCCACAGCTCTCTGTTTGTGAGTTTATAATACATATTATAATTTTCGTTTTTATTTAACCATATATGGTCTATACTATGTGAGATTGTCTCTTTGTAGATATCAGCATAATTTGACATCCAAAAGATACACTCCTCAATTTCTCAAAGGTGATATATTATTTATTTTTAAATAAGCGCTACATTCTCTTTTTATTTTTGTATATTGTGTCTGTGACATTAGAAGGTATCACATGAATGTACAGCAGCTAATATTGTAATAGTTTTTCACATATGGTGATATATTAGACATTTAGTGAATAAGCGCTGGTCCTTATTCATTTCTTTGCAACCCATGGGCATTAGATGGGTCTCTAATAATTAAATGAACATGCTCTTGTCAGCCCCCCCAAATAGTACAATATCCAACCCTTACGAAAGCATGGTAAATTCTCCACCCTTTGCAATAGCTGATATAGCATGGGAAAGCCAAGGGCTCTCCATGCTATCAGAGCTCAGTCTGTGGCGAGTCTTGCATAGATGAAGATTGTGAAAAAATAAAATGCTTTAAAAATGAATCTTTTTTTTTTATTGCGTTGGGAATTATGACATTTTTATTTCTCCATTTTTGTGGCTGATTAACAGAAGAATTAGAAGCAAGAAGACTACTGAGTGTGATTCCTGATTTATTTCAGGGAGTATCTAGGGAAATAGAGCATAGGGGCAGGGATAAACATAGTACTATTTGTGGGTGGACAGTAGCATGTGTAGGTGGGAAAGGGACGATAAGTCTTCCCTCTGAATATTACAATTAAGTTTTTCATCTACCGCTTGGTGAGGGCTTTATGTCCTCCCCATTTAATAATAAGATTAGGGCCCTCAACTGTCATGCACATGCCAGCCAACGCATAATTAACCCTCACACTGCTAAGTGTTTTTTTTTGTAACTATTTGCCAGCTGGCTACTTGCATGAATGATAATTTGTGAATGTGCATTCTGCTGGCCTGTCTGAACAACTAAATGGAGGAGCAGACTGATACAACACAGAGCCCAAATAGTATCATCTCTAATAGGTAATCTTCAAATATGAAGTTATATATCTGTGACAAACTGCCTTTTGTCACTGGATTGTTATGTGCCAAACTGCCTTTTTCCCCTGACTGTTGGAGGAGCCTGATTGCCAGCCTCCTGGACTATGGCCCTGGGTTGTGTGGCCCTTTACAAACATTATTTGGGCTTCTTGGATTTTGGGACACTTTTTCTGCCCTTTGAATCCATGGGAAGGTTTGTCTCTTCCCCTCCCCCGTTTCCTGTCCATTGTTCTTCAGCAGGGCGTTGTCCCAGGGACACTGCCAGACCAGTTTAAACTAGCTGCTTTGTCCCTCCTCAACTTCTCATCAGCCAGTGCTAAACTTTAACCCCATGGCGACTGGTATGTCTTTGTGGGATCTGAGCGCTGTTCACTTATATTGGGCGCTCAGATCCAAGCTATCTGGGGATAGGTTGAATGTGGGTGTTCTGTTCAGTATGATAGGAATTATGTATTTTTGTGTATTTTTGCTGTTGTTGTGAATAGAGATGTTTTCTGTATGCTGGAGATAATTGGCTTACCACACCCAAGCCATGCTTGCAGTCGGTCAAATAGGACGTCCATCTATCTTTTGAACCACTGTACCAATTTGTATGATTTCAGCATATGTTTATATTTGGAGTATGCTGATTCTGAATATGTATGTGAATGTAATGTATACTTTTAAAGTTGTGAATATTGTGTAAAACTGTATATTTTCCTGCCTGTGATAATTATGTTAGCCCATTGTGTTCAGTAATTATATCACAGGCAGAGGGGAGGATTTTGCTTTAATGAATGGCAGTGTCAGACATTGTTGTATTGTTTTGATTGGTTTGTGTCCTTTGTGTGCCTGTGTACCGTCAGGTCCAGGGGGTGTGCCTCTGGCCTGAGGAATTGTATAAATTGTGAGTGCTTGCTTCCATTAAACAAATCATCTTGTACTTTCATGAAGTTTTGGCTCATGTTTGGGGGATTGGAGAACTACACTCTGGGGATTGCTATAAACACTTTACTCCCCAGGGTATAATCACTAAGCTCTGCTAAGAGCTTGTTCCTGTTCCTGCTCTCTGGAATTCGGAGAGGTCGACCTACTGGAAGCTGGACCCTGGTCTTGGGTCCAGAGTGGGTGGAGACGGCGAGACCCCAACAAAGCTGTGGTGGTTTGTGGGGTCTGCAGTGGATATGGTGTCAGTTGGAGTGCTCCAAGACCTCAGAAAGCACCAGGAGCATGCGTCAGCAGAAGGTACCCAGTCGGGGTGCCAGCGGTTACGTTACAATATCTATAGATTATTTAATCTTACATTTGTTCCCCATAGCTATTATAGTTTTATTACTTGATAAACACTATGATACCTGGTATAAAAACACCTTTACTAGAATTTTATAGATTTTTTTTCTCATGGCATATACAAATAATACTAAAAGTAATAGCTCAAAACAAAAACACTCTAACTTAAAACTTGGTTTTAAACGTACCTGTCAAAACAGTCATCATATCTGGCTGTGGCACGGAATCCAATGATTGAATAGATTACTGTGGCTGCATAAATTGATGTGAAGCCATTAATAATAGAGATGATAACAGCATCCCTCTCACAGTTGTTACTGAAAATAAAAATGAGTTTTATGATAATTAGAATATTTTATATAAAAATATCTGTAGGAGTGAGAAAAATGTCATCAATTCAGTAAGGGATAAGTCACATTGCTTCTCCCCAGTACACAAAATTTCCCAAAACAACTTTAACAAAGTATGCTCTTAACAATCTGTCATGGAATTGGTTTCCTTCAAGCCAACAAATCAGAATGATATTACTCACATTTAAAAGTTTAGGACGGTCTTGAAATGTTGGTCATTGTAGAGCCCTTGAAGGGCTAACTTTTAAAAAAATATGTTTTGCCATTTTTGCCATTTGTTTTTAACTTTTTTTTTGTGATGCAATGGCATATTCACCTCTACTTTGTTGTAACACTTCCCAACAAAAGCCTATGGGTGGGTGGGAGGTTGGGAGGGGAGGGGGCAAGGGGGAGGGGAGGGCAGGTATGTGCATTTGAAGAATGGCATGTATATTCTCCCAGTATTATTACTTAGCCTCAACCCATTGCCTACCCAGGCAGTAGAATGTCCCCCCATTACTATATCAGTAGCCCCACCTGCTGCTGGCTTGCTGCTGCAGGGGCAGATAATGCACCCATAGGCTTTTTTATATAACCCTCACCCACTAGCTATGTGTTGGAGTAGGTGATGTAAAATGGCCTGTCATTATTGACTTAAACCCCCCACCTGTTGTTCATAGTTGGGGCATAGATCCCTCCTTCCCATGGCCATATTTAGTAACTGAACAGCAACATGAGTAGGAGGGAAGGGGCATATAGAAGAATAAGTGTGGTACATTACATGATTTAATTCAACTGAAGTTCAGGAGGGTAGAGATGAAGGGAGTGGTAACATAAGCAGAAAGAACGATATTAAGAACCATATTAAATCCATATTTTTCAAATAACATAAGAAAGACAAATGGTAACTTTAAAAATCTGCTTGTTGTTCAATAAAAACAAAATTGAATCCGGAATCGGGGCCTACCTGAATCCGTCTCCCTGGAACACCTGAACCCCACCCTCAAAGACATCGTCAGAGCGGCAGTACTTGAAACCCCTCACTCTGGCCCTCCAACAACATGACCTGAGATACACCTGGGGATACCCCTTCAAATTGCTAGTCAAGAAAGATGACCAAACTCATGACCTAGTATCACCGGCGGATATGGGTCCTTTTGCCGACTTAGTGGGCATACCATTGGCACACCATACTCCCCTCTTGAGAAACTGTGAAGACGACTGACCCAGAGATGGGCAGAGATCCCCACGCCCACACAAGAAAAAGAAAATACCCATGCAGTTGGAAGACGCAGGTCTGAGTGCCCATGAACTCAAAGCGCTCCACCAGTTTGATATTGGTGCACAATGGAACAACAGGTACGCCTATACACCTTACCGACACACACCCCTGCCCCTAAGACAAACATAACCAAGCACTTACCTCACATCCTCCACTGCGGAACTCGACATCCTATCACCGGCATCATACCTACCCACACCCCATGACCGCATCCCCGTATACTTGATTCCCCCCTGGGCACGGACACACAAGCTCCCCCCGTGAACACTAACTACCCACTCGGGCCTTGGGGATTTAACCACCCATACTCAAAAGAAGTAACCTCACACGCCCCCTCCCCTCTCCCACCCAGGACTCCTAGAAGAGATCCAAACAGCATGTACCCCCGAGAGAGGAGGGGGCAAAGCATGCCCAGAGCCACAACTGCATGTGAAGAAAGCTGAATGGACATCCACTGATCACCCCTCATTACCCCTATTTCACCTCAGAAGATTGGGCACTACAGGGTAACCTCCAGCACGGCATCACCTGATCCCCACCATCCTCCATCAACCACCAGAGGGGGACCAGATCACGGCCGGCCTTTACAATTCCCCCCCAAGAAACAGAGACATTCACGTGAGAGTCGAAGGCTCAAAACATATGGGACTCAACAAAATCCAAACCCGACAAAAAGGGCCACCCTCAAATAATCACAGCCCTCAGGACAAGCTGGGTACATTAGAGACAAAAAGGTACCCCCCCCCCCCCGACTCCCCCACCAGCCCAACTACAGCCTTACCCCTTACGCCGCCAAACAAACCCACCTCAGACTAAAGAAATGATTGGGACTACGTACTCCCCCCCCACTAACCCTTTACCAACCTCCCTTTCCTCCCCCTCCCCCCAATCCACCCGACCGGACGATTCACACAGGAATATCCGAATCCGTTAGACAAAACCCCCCCTCAAAGACTCCTGAGACCTACCAAAGACACTGGATGAATCATATGCCTAACAGATAGAGAGAAGCACAAACCCCCACTCCCACACAAGAACCCCTGAGACAGAGGACTGAAGACCTAGAGACAGAGGTGTAATGTTTTTTTACATATCTTATATGGTTTTACACATGTTTAATATTGTTTTGAAACATTTACTTATTTCTCACTTTTGTTTAAAATTGTATGTCAGTGTACCTACGCTTAATAAGATCATAATCTGTTCTCAGAGCAGAACTCCAACAAGCTTTGCCAACCCCTCCACTAACTTCCCACTCACCTGCATCAGGAAAAGGTATCCATAAGCTTTGCAATACAGGAAAGTACAAATGACCCTCACACGGCATAAGATTGAAACACAGCTGCATACCCACCAGAAACAGTGTTGATCCACACTAAGTGCTAAGAGGGAAAGGAGATGGGATTTTGAAAGCCTTCCTCCTCTCTCCCTTACCAATACACACAAGCCCCTAACAGGGCACCACACACACACAAACCCACCCCACAGGCACCACCAAGAGCCACCCACAACACCTGGCAGATATATCGTAAGACTAACCCCCCAGAACTCTCCTCCCTCCGCCCTCAAACCCACTTCCCGCACCCTTACCACACCCACGCCCCCCCCCCGTACTCACCCCCCAGGAAGAAGGGGATGCCAGACCCACGGACCCACCCCCAACCCACTTGTCCACACATAAAATGCCCAGAACAATCTCATGCATATCACTCAATTGAAAGGGCCTCAACAACCTGGCCAAAAGGCACCAACTATTCAGATGGGCGAACTGCGCGAGGGCCGATCTAGTCCTCATCCAGGAAACACACTACGACAATACCAGACCCTTGCCCCTCAAGAACAAAAACTACACCACATGCCACCTAGCAAACTCTCACTCTGGAAAACACAATGGGGTAGGCATATTGGTGCACAAGTCCTGCTGCCTGATCCACTTCACGCGTACCATTGCAGACCCCATGGTAGATTCCTGACTATTGCGAGCCACGTAGGTAACCACAAATATGCCGTCACATCTATTTACGCTCCTAACAACCCCGACCCACAATTTTGGACAACACTTAGGGCCCACCTAAAGCTATTCACTTCCCATCTTCTCTCCCTCCCAGTGCTCTCGGATCAGGTTTACCTGGCGTCAGTAGAGCTGATCGAAAGGAGAGAACCCTGTCTGTAGCGGAGAGCTGATATTCCACAGCTATTCTCCTCTTAAGATCCCAGTGAGGCTCAGGAACAAGTATAATAAATCCATAGAGTAGTAATTCCAGCAGGCAAAATAATCCAACAATATCCCATATAACAGCACTCCCAATAACTGGACGACACACAGCATCAGGAGCAGAACTGATGTTTATTCCCACAGCCTCCTTCTAAGAGTTTCTCCCATGCAAGGGAGGGATTTACAAACATTAGGACATCAACCAATACAGTAATAGTTAACTCCCACACATCTCCTACTCTCAATGTGACTCATAATCCTATTACTTTTACCATACAATTCCCCAAAACCTGGATGTACCCCTAAACCAGTACATAGCATAATTCTTAGGGTATCGCCAGGTAGCCCTGATCTGGGTGAATAATATATCCAAAATTCACCCAGATCGGACCAGGGGTTCGGGTGTTAGGTGGAGGGTGAAGTTTGACCGATCGCACACGAGGTGGAATCCGAAAAGGGTTTCTATGTGTTTGGGCCCTGCGGTCGGTCTCCGTTCGGCAGTTAAAATGTACAGTAATCCTTGCCATCCACACTTAATACTATATGTATTGTATTTCCCTTGTTCAGTACTCTGTTTCTACCGAACGGGGGGTAGTCTGGTCCCTCCGTTCGGTAGTTACGGAACTCTGGAGGTCTCAGCGGTGTTCGGTTGTTTAAGTGTCCGATTTGAGTTCCAGACACTCGACGACCAAACACCGCTGAGATTTTATGCGTAAGATGGCCGCCGTGCATGGTTCGTATACCGAACGGCGGCCACCCAGGCACTAATAGGCACCCATTAAGTTGCGGTTTTGAGAAGTGTGAACCCTTAACGAGGTGCACACTTCTCACTGGGGTGGTCTGATGGTTCGGTAGTTTCATTCGTATGAAATCTACCGAACCCATATAGGAAATTATACAACTTTCGCATATATGCACAGATACAATAAAACAAATGCAGTCTTATGTGAATATTACAGGACAGGCTTAATGCAATCCGCTACACTGTCGTTTCCTGGGGCACCTCCCGGTATGCAAACAGGAGGTGCGGTAGGAAGCGTTCCCAATCCCTGAGTGAAGGTTTTTAGCATCTGTTTAAGGGTCCCGTTGAACCTCTCACAGAGCCCGTTCGTCTGTGGATGATAGGGGGTGCTGAGGAGAGACTTAACCTTACATACATGCCAGAGCTGCTGTGTTAGTTCGGCAGTAAACTGGGTGCCTCTGTCGGATAGCGTTAGCTACAGTGTCTGTCTGAATGGTAGATAGGGCCACTGCTTCAGGGTACCTGGTAGCATAATCCACTACGGTCAGAATATACCGTTTACCAGAAGGACTAGGAGTAGCCAGTGGCCCCACTAAATCGATAGCAACCCGGCTGAATGACTCCTCTATAATGGGCATATTCATTAGGTGTGCCTTAGGATGGTCTCCCCTCCTCCCTATGCGTTGTCACACATTGCATGTGTTGCAATGGGTCCTCACGTCTGCGTGAACCCCGGGCCAGAAGAAGGTATGGGTAACATGGCGAAGGGTGCGGGTTACAGCCAGGTGCCCTGCTAAAGGAATATCATGTCCTATCCTGAGTGGTCTTAGTTCGTATGCACGAATATATGATCCTGGTGGTTCGTGTAATTGGGTGTATACAACAATAATACCGAAGAGAATGGCATATGGTAACCTAAAACAAAGTAATCCATTACTGGTCTGTAGAGCGTCCGTAACAACCTATAACACCCCAGAGCAAATAGCCTCAACATTCTCCAACTACTTCACAACACTGTATGACCACAAACCGGACGCCTGAAACACCAAAGATAACTACAAAATCAAGATGCCATACAAACCTACCTCGACGACATTTCCCTCCCAGCACTATTGGACACAGCGAGAGCCCAAATAGCTACCCCATCACAAAAGAAGAGATAGCGCACACACACTGAAGACGATCAAACCACACAAATGCCAGGGACCAGATGGCCTATACTATAAAACATTCTCAGACCTCCTCCTACCTCACCTCTCCACACTTTACAACTCACTCCTACAAGGGGAGACGCTACCCGAAGACATGCTGAGATCCAATATCTGCCTCATCCCAAAGCCCGACAAGACCTATTTAGACCCAGGACACTATTGGCCTATATCCCTCCTCAATGTAGACATAATAATCTTCACCAAGCTATTGGCAAACCGCATACAACCATACCTTCCAAAATTTATCTACCCCGACCAGGTAGGATTCATTCCAACCAGACAAGCAAGTGATAACACCAGACGCTCAATAGACCTACTATGGGCTGCCCAACATAAAAATATTCTAACCCTCCTCCTCTCAATGGATGCAGAGAAGGCATTTGATTGCCTTCTCTGGCCCTTCCTCTTGGCCACCCTGCAGAAATTCCGACTTCCCACACCCATCATCACGGCCCTGACCACCCTCTACGACCAACTGAAAGCCTCACTCCTGATACCCAACGCAAAACCTCCAGAATTCACAATCCAAAATGCTACCAGACAGGGATGTTCACTATCCCCACTCCTATTTGCCCTCTCCCTAGAACCCTTACTACAAAAAATACGTCATACCCCAGCAAGGCCTCAAAATAAACAGAGATGATTACAAAATAGCAGCCTACGCCGATGACATCCTCCTGACAATAACGGACCCGGCCCACTCCCTTCCACCCCTACTCACACTACTAGAAGAATACGCAACCCTCTCAGGATACAAATTAAACCTAGATAAAACCAAAGTGCTCCCTGTGGGAATCCCAGAAACAGACCTCATTTACCTCAAACTAAATCACCCGTTCAAATACAACAAAGACAACATAAGATACCTAGGCACACTCCTTCTATCCGACCTCTCAACCACATTATTATTATTATTATTATTGCCATTTATATAGCGCCAACAGATTCCGTAGCGCTTTACAATATTTTGAGAGGGGGGGGTGTAACAATAAATAAGACAATTACAAGAAAACTTACAGGAATAATAGGTTGAAGAGGACCCTGCTCAAATGAGCTTACAGTCTATAGGAGGTGGGGTATTAGAAACATTAGGATAGGAAATATCAAGTAGGAGTGAAGCAGAGCTGGAGGAGAGAGCAAAGCACTATCCCATAGGGACAGGTATGTAAGGGAGAGATTACTCTGGGAGGCCATACGCTTTCCTGAAGAGAACATACACCATAAACTACTCCCCCCTAATCCAACAAGCACAAGGAGACCTCCAAAACTGGACGGCCATGCCAATCTCATGGATGGGAAGAATAGCATCCATTAAAATGAACCTGCTCCCCAGATTCCTCTACCTCTTCCAAACCCTACCCATCCCAATCTCCTCTAAAGATTTCAAAACACTCCAAACTAAAATAGACAACTTTGTTTGGTCCAATAAAAAACATAGAATCAAGAGATCGACGATGTATAAATCAACAAAAAACGGGGGTCTGGGACTCCCAAACTTTTACCATTACTTCCAAGCAGCACAGCTAGCACAAATACAGCACCTTCATGCCCAACCAGGCCTCAACATATAGGTGGACCTCGAGCACGACCTCCTCTGGCTCCCGTAACACAACAGACCGGTAACCCCACAGACTACCCCGGCCCTACACACGTCCTTCCTTGGAAAAAAATACGCAAAATCCACTCGCAAAACTACCCTCGCGAACACTCCATCCTCCATCACCACTCACCCCACTCCTTCGAAACAAACAATTCCCCCCAGGTATGACACCCTGACATTTCACACACTATGAAGATAATGGACTCACAAGATTCTAACACTTCTTTCGATCTAACCAAATACTCCAGTTCTCGGATCTACCCAGACACACAACACTAACCACCTTCGACCAATTCCGATACTTACAAATCTGAAGCTTCCTAACTGACCCCCAACATGGCTACCACGACATTGACGCACTTTGAACACGAATGCATACACAACTCAATCCATAAAGGCCAAATCTCCTCCATGTACTTGTAACGGACCGTTTGAGCATATGAGGGGTTAAAATCCGTTTAGGCGATAATCCCCTTTTCTCAGAAAGGCACAGCTACTACAGAACATCAGAACTCACGAACTGGATATAGGGGAATAAGGTTGCACTCCAGCTGGAACCTCACAAATAGCTGCTAGCAGATGAATAGGAAAAGCAGACATCAGCTTACACTCCTAGCAGTCAAATCTCCAACAGCATACAGTGAATCCCCCCAAGAACGAGACAGTGCTCCGTGTTGAAGGTCAAGCAGTGGTCTGAGGTGCTGGGCACCCAGCCTGGTTTTTATTACATGAGTACACATACAGGCCACACCCAGGGGGAGGCATAAAATAACCAATAACATAGATGTTACCTCCCACACATCCCCTCCCCTTAGTGTGACACTTAATCCCATTATGTGTACAGTTCAAAATATACTTTTACACAACTTTCATAACTTTAAAACCATACATCACATTCACATAAAAATACATATCCACAATCAATCCATTCAGGGGAACAACATATTAAAAAATGGCATGAATCAGACCAGGGGTTCAAAAGTTAGTAAAAGTATCTTTTATTCCCCCTGGCTCAAACAGTAAAAGTAAAACATCCCCACAATGCATCCTGGCTTCCTCCCTTCTGCCCTGGAGATAATTGGAGAATAAATCTAATTATCCAGGACTAGAGGCAGACTCCATTAACCACATGGTTGCAAAACAACATAAAACTCTTTAAAATACATAAAGTCACTTTTTATACATTAAACACAGACATTTAACATATCCCCAGATAGCTCAGGTCTGCGTGCACATTATTAGGTGAATGGCACGCAGACCACACAAATACAGTTTAATTGCCATGGAGCCAAAGTCTTTCCCATAGTCTTTCATTATATGAATAGGCTCCATGGCATAGCTATCTGGGGGGTATCACTGCTCACACAGGGCAAGTACCGAATGGCCCCACTGTATTTAAAGGGCCAGAATGAGTGACATGCACTCTGTTAGGGCCGAATACTGTTTGTAAAGGGCCCAATCTCCCAGGGCCATAGTCCAAAGGCAGCAGGCGGGCAACCAGGCTCCTCCAATACAATGTGGCGAGATTGGTTTCGTCACAGTACTCACAACTGAACTCTGCCTTCCCAGCATAAGCACTCTTCTATACCAAGGCATGGGAAAGAGATTTAGGCCCCCCTCTGACCCCTCTGACTGGGCTGATGTCTGGGAGGCAACCACATCCCTTACGATTTGTGTAAATCATAAGGAGCAAGCGTACAAAACTCTCCTCCATTGGTATTTAACACCGCTAAGGCTAAAACAAATGGACTGTGTGTCCACAGACACCTGCTGGAAGGGGTGTGGAGCCCAAGGCACCTACATCTACTTATGGTCCGAAGTAGCCGACCTTGCCTCTCAAATCCTACACATCGATATCCCCTTGGACCCGTGGGTCTGCCTCCTCTCTAACCCCCCCTCCCCCCCCTAATCAGAGCACAAAACAAACTACTCACAAAACTGGCACTGGCTACCAGACGCACCATAGCGGAACAATGGGGCAATCAATTCAGAACTGTGCTCCGCAAAATGGAAGAAACCATAAAAATGGACAAACTCTCGGCCCTAGTCCATAGGTCATACATCACCTAACCCACGCCTGAGAGCCCCACAGTCATCAGTTTAACCAACGAACACTAACCCCCTCTTGCCCCCCACACGATTCCACCTCCCAGACCTCATCTAAACCCCCACCCGCAAGTCTCTGCTGCCCAGGGAAAAACCACCTACCCCCACCCTCCAACTCCTCTTACACCTAACACAAAACTCTCACCCCCACAACACTAACACACATCGTTCTTAATCTATGCTGAATCACAAACTGCATAAAAACCTACATAGGCAACCACAAACATAACAGAAATCACCCCTACCCACCACCCACACTCACCCACCCCAAGGTGAACAACACACAACACCCACTCCAATACCACCAACAACAAAACACTACAGAACAATAATACCATTGCTCACAAAAAAAGAGGAATAACCTCCCATCCCACACCCTGCAACCAGCCATAACAGAAGAAGACCTCAAAACCCCAAGGGATTTAAAGCAGTCCCTAAACAAACTAATAGTCAACTCACATCGTGCTTATCTATGGCAAACACAGACAATTGTTAATGTTAAAAGAACTATACTGGAAGTTAATGTATACAAATGGTATTATAATACTTATTACCCCCTCCTTTTTATATTCTGTACCCCACCCTTACCCCAAAAAAAAGGAAAATGGCTGAAAATAAAGAATTTACAAAACAAAAAATTGAAAAGAAGCTTGTGCAACAAAATGGGGGAACTTGAAATATTATCATACAAGGAACAGTATAACATAATTGTTATTACTTAGACTTGGTGGGATAAAATACTTTATTGTACTGTTCATCTAAATGCATATGCATTAGTTAGGAAGGATAGGGAAATTGGGACTTGTGTGGAGATGTATGTTTATATAGTAAACCCGAACTGAAGTATTAAAGCTCTGTATATGAAGAATAGCATCAAATCTTGCCTAATAAAAGTTAGTGAGGCAAACATAGAGTCCGTTTGGGTTATGCTAGAATTTGGTAATCACACAGTAACTCATGTAGCTGTGATTTATAGGCCCCCAGGGCAAATAGAAGAGTTAGATAATCTACTAGTTGAGGAAATAGCTAAAATGACAATGAAGGGGGAAGTTATCATCATGGGTGACTTTACTCATCCTGATGTGAATTGGAAAACCAAAATAGCTGCTTGGGCCAGCAGCACACATATTCTAAACTCCCTACTGGGATTGTCTCTAAAACAAGTAGTTTCATAAAAAACCCAGAGTGAGGAAGATAGACAGACAGATCTATAAGATTAGGCAGAAAGAAGCTAAGCAAGTTATAAGAGCTTCCAAATCACACACAGAAGAGAAAATAGCACAGTCAGTAAAAAAAGGGGACAAAACATTTTTTAGATGCATAAATGAGAAAAGGAAGGTAAAACAAGGATTAGTTAGTGTTAAAGAAGCATTGGTTTTAATTGTGTACCTTTAAGTACTATTTTCACCTTTCAGACCTATTTACAACCGTTCGTATGGTTCAGCACGAATCCTTTGTGTAAACGTATAGGTGGCCGCCATTTCAGGACTTTGCACCATCTTACGTGCGAACAGCGGTGTTTGCCAGCAATCGTATGGAACTGAAAACGGAGACGCGAACAGGCGAACACCGCTGAGACCTCCAGGATAACGCAACTTCGTGCTGGACCTACCGAACGCCCCACCGTTCGGTAGGATGATTACCCTTCGCATGGGGAGCACAGCGACCCCCGGGATAACCATGGATGGCAAGGTTCTTGATGGTAAGGTATGTCTTTTTGCTGATGATCCTAAGATATATAACAGGGTTGATTTTCCAAGAGGGAAAAGCCAAATGGCAAATGATTTAGGTAAACTAGAAAAATGGTCAAAAGATAAATTTCCAGGCACTCTAGTGTCAAAGCTACAGGCAGACCTCAATGGAACAGAAAGAGCAGCAACGCCTTGACCCTCACAGTGGTCTTTTTTCTGTGAGGGTCGAGGGGTTGATGCTCTTTCTGTTCCATTGAGGTCTGCCTGCGGCTTTGACACTAGAGTGCCTGGAAATTTCTTTTTTTGCCTTGGCGTGTTCGGATTGCTGGTCCTGTTCCAGAGCACCAGTGGCTGCTGGGATTGAGTGCAGTTCCTACAATCATCTTCGTAATAGAGTTGTGGCAACTGACATTTTATGTGAATAAGTGCAAGATAATGCATCTTGGACGTAAAAACCCAAGAGCAGAATACAGAATATTTGATAAAGTCCTAACCTCAACATCTGGGGAAAGGTATTTAGGGGTGTTTATTTCTGATGACTTAAATGTAGGCAGACAATGTGAGAGAACAGCAGGAAATGGTAGTAGAATGCTTGGTTGTATAGGGAGAGGTATTAGCAGTAGAAAGAGGGAAGTTCTTATGCCATTGTAAAGAACACTGGTGAGACCTCACTTGGAGTATTGTACTCAGTACTGGAGACCGTATCTCCAGAAGGATATTGATACTTTAGAGAAAGTTCAGAGAAGGGCTACTAAACTGGTTCATGGATTGCAGGATAAAACAAAGGAAAGGTTGAAGAAACTTAACATGTATAGCTTGGAGGAAAGACGAGACAGGGGGGATATGATAGAAACATTTCAATACATAAAGGGATTCAACACGGTAAAGGAGGAGACTATATTTAAAAGAAGAAAAACTACCACAACAAGAGGACATAGTCTTAAATTAGAGGGGGCAAAGGTTTGAAAATAATATCAGGGGGGCTCCTCACAGGCCTTGATTAAATCGCCTTCTGTCTCCAACCTGAAATGACATCCTGACAAACCAACACAAGAATCGGTATCTAGACGCTGCCCCGCACAGATAGATGTCTTTTCAGTACTCCCAACGGCAAAACAAGCAATGGCGCAAAATTGGGGCCTACCAGCCACTGACGCCACGAGGCCTGGAGACACTCCTCAACCATTTCCTCGAGACACACATCCCTAGCATACCAGAACCGCCAGAGTTAAGTTCACTACCCGGCACCTCGACCATCAGACGCCAGACACAAAAACCCGACAGGGACATGCTCCAAAGGCCCACGCCAACTCAAACACCGCCAGTGGAAGCCTCACACACAAATGTGGCATTGACCCTAGAGTCAGTAAACGGGGACCAAGGGGCAGGGAACACGTTGGTTACTGAACCTTCCTTAAGCCTACAGTACACAGACAGCTCAGCCGGACCTGACCACCAAAGGAGACCTCTCCTCTCAAACCTCTGCAAAATGATGGCAGCTGACCTAGTGCCCCTACGTATGGATATACAGGCCAATATTGTACGTATTAAGGCGGTAGAAGAAGAAATCACGGATGTCCGAAATACAATGACTCACCTGAACAGCGAAATCCGGCAACTCCACACTTACCATTACAACATGTCGAAATGCCTGACTCCCCTTGAAGATCAACAACGCCGCAACAACATAAAGATCCGCGGCATCCCCGGCACAGTGGTGGCTGAAGAACTACCACACTACATCAGGAGGCTGCTTACTTCCGTTCTCTTGACCCCAGTGGGCAAGAAAAATTGCCCTGAACGGCATATTCCGGATCACTAACAATGCCAAATCTTCTCACAAATGCACCTCAATGACAGATAAGGCTCACATCAAGGCTGCATTAAGGGGTAAAACTCCATTGACTTTTGAGGACTCCTCACTTAACTTCTTCCAGGACCTATCCAGCGCAACATTGCAATGGCACAGAACCTTGGGCCCTGTAATTACTCACCTCCGATCATCAGGCGTGATTTATCGCTGGGGGAACCAGGGTACCCTGCTGGCAAACCGCAACAGAGTTACATATACACTCTGGTCCCCCTCTGACACACCGGCTTTCCTCGCAGCATTGGGTCTCATCACACCCGACACAGAGCTACATCAGAGACTCTAAACCCTGCTAATGGAAATTTGTGAAGAGGGCCACAACTCTCACTGCCTCAGGGACCTGAACACTCGGCATTTATTTGCTATAGGCCCAAGAATATGGGTGGCAAGAACTATGACCACACAGGAAATGGGTCACTCTAAACCAGTTCTATTATTTTATTGTTTGCAACATGTTTTTCATTTTATACTATACTTGTTTACAAGACCTCAACACCCAGCATGATAAATGCCCACCGGCTCCTAAGAGTTTTCAGATGAGCTACACCACACCCTGCTAAGACTAGGCATGATCGAGCACATATCCACTCCGGGGCTAACTTAACCCAAACACCAGGGGAATCTCTGGACCCCGCCTCCCCCCCGAGCTCTAGGCTCTGGGGTTACCCCCCCACATCAGCTTCTATACAGCTTTTTCGACAAAATAGCTCCAGGCTATTACACGTAACAAGCACCCCACCTGCATACATGCATGACGCAGGGCCTCAGTACAAGCAGGCTAGATAGAGGATCAGTAAAACCATGAACTACCATGTTATAATATACAGCAAAATGCGAAAAATAAAGACTCACCCCAACTAGTATCCACCAACGCATAACAGCTTAAGCACCATAGAGACCTGAAACACCAACCTGACCATATACTGAAGTATCCTTACCAACAGGGCCGGGCTGGGAGAAAAATTCAGCCCGGGCATTTTTTTAGCACAGCGGCCCACTAAGAAGGGGGCGGGGCAGAGAGGGTGTGTTTCGGCATCACCAATGACAACCACGCCCCCTCTCAAAGTGAGCGTTGGGTCAATGCTCTTCCAGGGCTCTAGCATGAGAAAATATGCCCTGTATTTGTTCTGCACAGTGCAAGCAAATTTAATAACATGCTTGCACTGTGTTTCCTTGCAACTTGTCTCTGGTGTCTCTATAAATGGATACCAGGAGACAAAAGGGCCAGGAAAGAGCATTGTGCGTGTGTTTGGAGCCTGCTTCTGGTATTGCGTGTGTGTAGAGTGAGCTGATTGTGGTGTGGTATTGTGTAATAAAGTCGGTTTTAGTCGTGTTGTGTTTGTGGTGCAATGTAATGCATATGTGGCTAGGAGCTGTAGAGAATGTGTGTATAGAGGATGTAGTAAGTGTGTGCATACAGGGTATAGTGTGTGTATATAGGTGATGTAGTGTTTGTAGGGGTTGTAGAGAGTGTGTGTTTAGGGGTGTAGTATGTGTTTGTTTACAATAATCTAGTGTATGTATAAGGGATCCAGAGTGTGTATGTTGTGTATGAGTGTGTAGGAATGTAGTGTGTAGGTGGTACAGTGTCTGTATGTGTGTGTGTATACAGGAGTCTAATGTGTGTTTGAAGGACCCAGAATGTGTAGGAGAACTAGTGAGTGTGTGTATATAACGGAATCAGAGTGTATATAGGGATCTAGTGTGTGTATATGATCCAGAGTTGGGTAAGGGATCTAGTGTGTGTCTGGAATGTAATGTGTTTAGGGGTGCAGTATGTGTGTGAGGGGTGCTGTATTGTGTGTGTGTATATATATATATATAATTATGTTTGGAAGTATTGTGTGTGTGTGTGTGTTTGGTGCAGTGTGTTGGGGTTATGTGTGTATGTATGCAGTGGGTGTCTGTGAGGGTGTGTAGTGTGTATGTGAAGGGTGCAGTATGTGTGTGTGATGGATGCTGTGTTTGAGGGGTGCTGTGTGTGAGAATGCTGTGTATGTGTGTGAGGGTGCTGTGTGTGATGTGTTTAAGTGTGCAGTGTGTGTGATTTGTGTGTGTGGGTGCTGAGTGTGATGTGTGTGAGGGTGCTGTGGGTGAATGTTAAAAGGGATTTGTTTTGGTGGGTAAAAAAACAACTAATAAGCAGTTATAATATGGGGGGACACTGTCTTCTCTCCTCCTTGGGTCCTTCACCTTTCTACTACTTTCTGCTTATTGTGCTCCCCCTTCTCCTACTTTACCTTCCTGGTCTTTGCTGAACCTTCCTGTAGGCTATCTCTGCCCCCCCCATCCCTCACTTCCCTGATCTGTAGGCTATCTCTGCCCCCCATCCCTCACTTCCCTGATCTGTAGGCTATCTCTGCCCCCCCATCCCTCACTTCCCTGATCTGTAGGCTATCTCTGCCCCCCCATCCCTCACTTCCCTGATCTGTAGGCTATCTCTCCCCCCCCCATCCCTCACTTCCCTGATCTGTAGGCTATCTCTGCCCCCCCCCATCCCTCACTTCCCTGATCTGTAGGCTATCTCTGCCCCCCCCATCCCTCACTTCCCTGATCTGTAGGCTATCTCTGCCCCCCCCATCCCTCACTTCCCTGATCTGTAGGCTATCTCTGCCCCCCCATCCCTCACTTCCCTGTTCTGTAGGCTATCTCTGACCCCCCCCCCCCATCCCTCACTTCCCTGATCTGTAGGCTATCTCTGACCCCCCCCATCCCTCACTTCCCTGATCTGTAGGCTATCTCTGCCCCCCATCCCTCACTTCCCTGATCTGTAGGCTATCTCTGCCCCCCCATCCCTCACTTCCCTGATCTGTAGGCTATCTCTGCCCCCCCCAATCCCTCACTTCCCTGATCTGTAGGCTATCTCTGCCCCCCCCCAATCCCTCACTTCCCTGATCTGTAGGCTATCTCTGCCCCCCCCCCCCCCCAATCCCTCACTTCCCTGATCTGTAGGCTATCTCTGCCCCCCCCCAATCCCTCACTTCCCTGATCTGTAGGCTATCTCTGCCCCCCCCCCATCCCTCACTTCCCTGATCTGTAGGCTATCTCTGCCCCCCCATCCCTCACTTCCCTGATCTGTAGGCTATCTCTGCCCCCCATCCCTCACTTCCCTGATCTGTAGGCTATCTCTGCCCCCCCATCCCTCACTTCCCTGATCTGTAGGCTATCTCTGCCCCCCCATCCCTCACTTCCCTGATCTGTAGGCTATCTCTGCCCCCCCATCCCTCACTTCCCTGATCTGTAGGCTATCTCTGCCCCCCCATCCCTCACTTCCCTGATCTGTAGGCTATCTCTGCCCCCCCATCCCTCACTTTCCTGATCTGTAGGCTATCTCTGCCCCCCCATCCTTCACTTCCCTGATCTGTAGTCGATCTCTGCCCCCCCATCCTTCACTTCCCTTATCTGTAGGCTATCTCTGCCCCCCATCCCTCACTTCCCTGATCTGTAGGCTATCTCTGCCCCCCTCCCCCCATCCCTCACTTCCCTGATCTGTAGACTATCTCTGCCCCCCATACCTCATTTCCCTGATCTTTAGGCTATCTCTGGCTGCATGTATTGCTCCCCAATGGATTCAGTCAGAGAGAAGCAGGGATAAGATGCAGCTTCCTATCCCTGTCTTTCTCCGGTATTGCACTGTATTTTCAATCTCACACGAAAATTAGCAGAACAAGCTGAAAAATCCTTGCCCCCCCCCCCCCCCCCCCGTGGACGCCCATGCCAAGGGTATTCAAAATGAGGCATGTCCAGTCTTTTGTAGTAACCACTTCATCACAAACCCTGGCCAAAGTTTGTGTTCATATTTTTTTTTGCACATTTCACATAAAAACTACACTTTTAGTGCTGATATTATCATTGTGATACATTTAACTGTTTTGAAACACTCATGTTTGTGTTCAGCAAAATCTCCCCATGTACAACAGTAGCCCCCCAAGTAAAGGTGTTTTGGTGCTTTTCAGTTATAAGGGTTATGAGGTTAAATATGTTTTTAAGCTACAGTGTTAAATATAAGGCTTGCAAATGAAAATTCTTTGGACTTTGTCAGAGATAATAAAATCACATAATTATGTAGAAAGAGTACATAAATATACATAGATAATTTAAATATATATATATATATATATATATTGGAAGGCTTGGCCTGAAGTTGTGGGTGGGGCTTATGAACCTTTAAAGGGTACTCCCCCCCTTCCCTACCTTACCGTGATTGGTCTGACGAGCTGCAGGCTGATGAGACTGTCTGGTTCCGTACAGAACCATCTACTTCCAGTTCAAAGGTCATCAATACAAACTGCCTGTGGCTAAACCAACCTCGCCACTGGGCATTTGAGAATTCTGGTTGCTCGCCTGCTCCCTCTGGATTATGGCCCCACATTTAAAACCATTTATTTTCCCTGCCTTTCTGCCTGGGTGTTCGGTAGATTGAATCTACCGAACCAATGCACGAATGGAGGGACTACCTTGGCAAGGAGTGTGCCGGTGATTTACCTCCCAGAAGCTGCAGTTAATCGCAGCTTAATTGGTGAATGCTGGGTGGCCGCTGTTCGTATAGTCGAACACGTGGCAGCTGCCATCTTAACCTCCCAAACGGCCAGCGGTGTTCAGCTCCAAAACTGTGGAACTCGAAACGAACAGTTAAACTCACGAGCACCGCTGAGCCGCCGACCTCCCTTCTCTTGTAATGACATGGATGCCAGGTCATTCGGCACTTTGTACATGTGATATCCCAGATAGCTAAGCCATGGAGCCCATTCGTGTAATGAAAGACTATGGGAAAGACCATGGCTCCATGGCGATTGAACTGTATGTATGTGATCTGAGCGCTATTTAACAATAATGTTCGCTCAGTTCTAAGCTATCTGGGGATAGGTAGAATGTATATGTTTTATTCATTATTTGAAACATTGTGTATTTTTGTGTCTTTTTACTAACATGTGCTTAATGGAGTTTTGCCTCTGTCCTTAGAGATTTTTAGATTACTTCCCAATTATCTCCAGGATAGAGAGGAGGGATTGTAATGTATTGTGGGAGTGTTTTAACCCTGTATGCCTGTGATTGGTAATTTTACCATTTGTGTCCCAGTCTTTTATCTGGTTCCCTAGGGGAGTGTCCACCAGGTGGAAGACCTGCATAAATACCGGGCAGGTAGCCCCATTAAACCAGACCACTGCTTGACCCCCATCATGGAGCCTTGTCTCGTTCTTGGGGGGATTTGTTGTTTGCTGTTTCCAGTTTGACTGCTAGGAGTGTAAACCTATTTGTATGGTTTTTCCTGTTCAGCTGTTTACAGCATTCATATGGTTCCGGTTCGGGAGTTTGGGAAATTCGTATGGTTTCCAGTTTGGGAGATTGGTGTCTTCAGTACCTGCCTGTGTATCTGGAAGGGAATATCTCAGTTTTTAACCCCTTTTATGCCTGGGGGTGCCGTTGCACTGCCTAAACTCCAAACAAGCTGGTCTTGGCCTAGTGTGGCCCATGTAAGTAATTTTATCACATGACAGGAGGCTTCGTATTTTGCATAACTTTCTTTACTTTATGCCTCCAGCAGCACAAGTCAATCAGAAAACTTTAAACCAATCAGTAACAGGCATCACATCGATATATAAAGCCCTGACAGTCACATTATTTCCTCTTTCTTTGCTGCTTCCAGCCAAGGCACAGGTCAGAGTATTAAGCTCTCAACTGTTTTCTATATATAATGCAAATTTATCTTATGGTCCCTTTAAATTGTTTTGGCATTGTACCTTTTTACTTTCCCCCTGTCTGGGGCCTCCCTTTTTCATCTGCCTCCTCTATTTCCCCCTGCTAGATCCATCCTTCTCCCTGGACTGCTAGATGGTTTGTTTCCCCACTGTTTTTTCCCCTGCTGGGATCTGTTGCTGTCATGTCTGCTTGCCTGTTTGTCCCTCACGATTCGCGGCATTTTACCGCGATCGCGCGGGACCACCAGGCTTCGATAAGAGTTCCAGGGTACCGAGGGGTGGGTAGGGGGGCGCGAGGGGGTGCCGACCGAGACCGTCGTACCGCAATCGCGGACCGCGGTCGCAGACTGCGTGGCGAATTTGCGCGCGAACGGCGGCCATCTTGGATCTCGCGATACCGCGAGATCCTCGGCGGCCATATTAGTTTCGCCAGTTCGTGATTCCCACGAACTGGCACAGAGTTCCTGCTTCTATAAATGTTTATATTTAGGTTTTATGTGCCATTAAAGTATTACATGAATAATTGATCCTTCCCACAGGACACCTAACCTAGTTTTAAGGTAAAGTGTTTATATTCTTGATACAGTCGGAAATAAAAGTTTTTACCACATAATATAATGTGTTAACTACACACACTCCTAATCCCTGCAACTCAGTGTTAAAGGGCCACTGCAGATTACTTACCAGTAGGATGGTATTACACCAAACCAGGAGCAACTCCAATCAGGCTAAGCACACTTCTCACTGTAGTTAACCCCTGCAACTCTGTGCTAAAGGGCCACTGCAGATTACTTACCATTAGGATGGTATTACACCAACCAGGAGCAACTCCCATCAGGCTAAGCACACTTCTCACTGTAGTTAACCCCTGCAACTCTGTGCTAAAGGGCCACTGCAGATTACTTACCATTAGGATGGTATTACACCAACCAGGAGCAACTCCCATCAGGCTAAGCACACTTCTCACTGTAGTTAACCCTTACAACTCTGTGCTAAAGGGCCACTGCAGATTACTTACCATTAGGATGGTATTGCACCAAACCAGGAACAACTCCCACCAGGCTAAGCACACTTCTCACTGCAGTTAACCCCTGCAACTCTGTGCTAAAGGACCACTGCAGGTATCTTACCATTGGGATTGTATTACACCAAACCAGGAACAACTCCCATCAGGTTCAGGCTGCACTGCCCAATTGGATGAACACTCACAGGAGGCAATGACAATTTTGTCTTACTAAGGGTGACCACCACGCCCAATCAAGGGCTTATAACGAAGTACGCACAATCCACAATGGCAAAATTTCCACAAAATTATACACAAGGGTGAAAGCGTACTGAGGTCTTCGATACCTCCCATTACCGGGCTTACGTCCCGACCATTACCGGGCTCCGTCCCGACCATTACCGGGCTCCGTCCCGACCATTACCGGGCTCCGTCCCGACCATTACCGGGCTCCGTCCCGACCATTACCGGGCTCCGTCCCAACATTAAAGACCGTTCACCCCGGTCGATAAGAGGGTGACCCCTCTTCAGACCACTAGTCAAACTCCTAGTGGTACTGATTACATGGTACCTGGGTGCCCCCCAGTTGTACGTGGAAGCCACTGTGTAGATACATACGCACTGACGTATACTCTGTCTCCCCACAGACGGGAAAAAATCATACTACCATTGTGTCAGACACTCCACAAGACCCTCGTCAGGGGATGAGGATCCATTATCTCCACCGTCCTTAGAAATCATAGACGAATGGAGGGCAGAGGACTCGCTCTCAGAGGAGGAGGTCTGGCAAGACATACCTCAGGAAGTCAGAGAACCCAGCCAAGACCCGGAATGGCTAAGGACATATAGATATCGGGGTCTAATCCCCACGCCCTAGGACGGGCTGATAACCACGGAGTACGATCTGTCACTGTATGCCAGACCGGAACACAATGGATACATGTATGTCGACAGCACCATGAAGGAGAGCTCACGGTGCTACCAAAACTCCACAGTACTATACCCAATAAGGGTGACCCCTTGGGTAATTTGGAGACTACCGTACATCCCCATACGGGCTTACGTCCCGACATTTCTGACCGTTCAGCCCGGTCTTATTGAGGGCGACCCCCTCCTCAGACCACTCCAGAAAATCTCTAAGTGATACTGATGGAAACAGTTCTGGGTGGACCCCAGCTGTATGTGGAGACCCACTAGTGGCAATAAGTGTATTACCGTACCTGACACCTGTCTCGGTACCCCACAGACCGGAAGAGGGTCCCAACAGGCCATAAGAGACATACATACAGGGGTGACCCCCTAAGCTGGGTGACCCCAGGATAGTCTTACCCCGGTGCTAGTGGCATAGGTACGAAGGGGTGATCCCCGCGCCCTTGTCTAGGGTCTTTTTCTACCTTCAGAGTATGCTCTGGCATTGCATGCACAGACCAGGACTCACTACAGGCATGTGTTCCGACGCCTCTATGTGTCAATTGGAGGACCCGTACACCCTTCCCTTAACCGAGAAGGAGAACTCACTATACCGCCAAACTCTACAACTCTAGGACATATAAGGATGAACCATTAGATTATACATAGGGAGACTTTCACGTCTCCCATACCAGGGTACGTCCCGGTCCTACGGAGGGTGTCCCCATTCTCAGACCACTACCCAGATCCTTCGGAAGTGGTACCGATTCATCGAAGTGCTGGGTGACCCCGGTTATACACAGAGACACACTGAGTGGCAATAAGCATACTGTTGTACGATACGGACTCCACAGACCGAAAGGGTGTGAACCAACAGGTCGGATTTCCCTCAATTCACCGACCAATTTCCAGGTGAGGATTAAGCTGCCAGGGCAGCTCCGGGGGAAGAAGCCCTCTCCAAGAGGCTGGCTAACGAGTCGGGCACCTTACCACCTAAACACCATGGTAAGGACCCAACGCGACTTCCCCAAAGGGGAAAGAGAACACTCGACTTAGCGGAACCGTCTCTCAGAACGTCCTGCTCATTGAACATCTCAGACCCTTCATCAGGGGACGAGGACTCCATTCTCTCCTTTCTCTGGAGATCATAAGAGAATGGAGAGTCTCCATCGGAAGAGGAAAAGTGACAGAACCCACTGGAAAACTTGCGTACCACCAGACACCCAGGATCATCCGAAAGGGGTTTGCCGAAGCACCGGGCACACCTTGCAAACCTCCGGCTTCGGGGAAAAGAAGTACGAAACAAGCTCAGGATGGAATGCCCACGTCATCTAGGAACGAACAAGATAGTCCTCAACAGGGAGCTCGGTGTCACTACAGTGATATCTATGCCCCGATCAGACCGAGGTCCACGTAAAGTAGTAAAGAAGAAGACAGGAGACTCTCACCGTCATCAACATAGACCAACCCAATGGTTTTGGGACGTACCGACATCTCAAGAAGGAAGGTATACATCTATTAGGAGACCTACTCCTCGAAAAGGTTTTTACAAGATTAGATTTGAAAGGACGCTTACCTATTGGCACACATAGTACCTCAAGAAGTTTTGGAAGCTGGTCAGGACACATTGAAGAGCAAAGGGTATCCGCTGTAACTTACTGACCCTTTGCAAGCCCAATTCCTAACTGCGTAGACAAACGAGATTTATTGTCACAGTTCCTGGAATTGTTGGGATTCATAGTGAACAGAGCGGAGTCGGTTTGATTCCAGTCCTGAGTAACTACGTACCTCTACTTCGGAATAGATTCCACATTGGACGGATTGCACCTTCCCCACATCAACGATAGCGACTTTCGTAAGAAAATTCGACGGATATGACGGAAAGGCTCCATAGTACCTTGACTACTTCCCAGGACCACTCCACTGACGGGCCAGACATCGGCTGAAAGCTCACTGCCTGAGATCCGGGCACACCTACGAAATTGGGATCAGAATGGCAAGGACTTCGATAATACTCGTTACAGAGGTAAAGGAGCTAAGCGTGACTTCTGGAATGATTGTTTTAATTGGGATCATCCTCTGCTTCTTCAGTTTTAACTTGCCTTCGGGCAGATCAAAGGGAGAACATCATCGATTGTTAACGCAGGAGCGGCTAGAGTTGGTGGATTGGTGTCTTCTAAGGGAGACTGGTATGTCAAGGGACTATCGCAACCAACTAGAGTCATGGGACTCATGGACAACAGGTATTCCCCAAAATAATTTATCCACACTTGGAAGTCACTGGGGTATGGAAAGGGACTACGATTTTTTATTACCCCTATCTACCTCGATGTTGAATCTTGCTCATAATTTTTCACGACGAGCCGATCGGAACGATCCGACCGCTCCATTAACGGGATACGTTCCGTTATTTCTACAGCGCATAGTACGATTCACGACACTCCGGTCGATCAAGAACCTTTGATAGGCCGTTTTTCCGCGGGGTAACGTACGTTTCCGAACCATGAGTTAAAGTATCACGGTTGTGAGACTTTGATTGGGTTTTTTTTGGAACTAGTCAGATAACACGATCCTATCCCTCCGTCAGTCATATCACGTTAGATTTTTTCGTCGGTTATCAGATATTCTGGAGTTCGACGTATACGATTTTTCGGTATCACCAGAAGGAAGGACCTCTACGGTGTCTCGTAGAACTAAATCCTTTCCGCGTCCGTGTTTTACCCTGTTCCCGGCGGTTTTCCCAGTCTTTGTACAGTTATAGCAGTGTTTGGTTAGATGGAGATCCCGACAACACTTAGATTGACACATTAAGACATCGGCGGGGTTATAACAACCATACAAGACAGTTCCCATGAACACTCCGTCTAGATGGGTTCACGGGTTGTTATCGTTAACGGGGGAGGAGACGTGCTTTAGGTACTCATTCGGTACGAGGCACGGCTGCTTCTCAGGCCTTCACGAGGGGCCTCTATATATTTTACAGGCGGCGAATGGGACACGGCGAGACAACTTCCGTATATTTATTTTCGTCAACCACACACGCATCCTTTCGATCATACCACAGCTTTAAAAATGCAAAATACGAAGCCTCCTGTCATGTGATAAAATTGTAGATTATGCTAACGTAGTGTACCTATAATCTTAATTTTAATAATGACAGGAGGCGAGTATTTTCCCTCCCTGTTTCCCTCCCTATACTCTGGGAAATTCTAATTTTCTGGTTATCATTCTCAGTCTAATTATAAGATTTTGGATATTTCAGTATATTTATGGGATGCTTATTTGGTTGACGGGTGTTACAGCCGTGGCGATTATTTAAGTATACTATGGTTGTTTAATGTTGCAATTTGTTAACGTAATATAAATATAGATGCATATAGTACTGGTTTTTATGTGGACATCAGTTGGGTTCCATCACCTTTCACGTATTTCTGTTCTTTTCAGAGTAACCATCATAAAGATAAAAATCAAGATAAAGCTGGAAGGTTTTTTCAAGTCATGTTCCAAATTATGTTCTACACGTTACTCAAGACTGTTATTCGAATTCCCTGACGCTATAATGGACTGTTTTCACATCAAAGAAAGAGGAAATCATGTGACTGTCAGGGCTTTATATATCGATGTGATGCCTGTTACTGATTGGTTTAAAGTTTTCTGATTGACTTGTGCTGCTGGAGGCATAAAGTAAAGAAAGTTATGCAAAATACTCGCCTCCTGTCATTATTAAAATTAAGATTATAGGTATGTGGCGAAACCGACCTCGCCACGTGTCCTTGGAGGGGGCTGATTGCCCGCCTCTTGCCTTTGGACTATGGACCAGACTTTATGGGAATGTGATACCCCAGATAGCCATACCATGGAGCCTATTCATATAATGAAAGACTATGGGAAAGACTTTAGCTCCATGGCAATTGTACTGTGTGAGTAGGATCTGCGCGCTATTCGGTAGTTTTGTGCGTGCAGATCCCAGCTATCTGGGGATAGGTGAAATGTCTGTGTGTTATGTGTAAATGTGACTTTATGTATTTTAAAGTGTTTTATGTTGTTTTGCAACCATGTGGTTAATGGAGTCTGCCTTTAGTCCTGGGTAATTGGATTACTTCTCCAATTAACTCCAGGGCAGAAGGGAGGAAACCAGGGTGCATTGTGGGGATGTTTTTCTGCCAGCCAGAAAGGAACAAAAGATACTTTTAGTAACTTTTGAACCCCTGGTCGGATTCATGCCATTTTTTAATATGTTGTTCCCCTGAATGGATTGATTGTGGATATGTATTTTTATGTGAATGTGATGTATGGTTTTAAAGTTATGAAAGTTGTGTAAAAGTATATTTTACACTGTATGCATAATGGGATTATGTGTCACACTAAGGGGAGGGGATGTGTGGGAGTTAACATCTATGTCATTGGTTCTTTTATGCCTCCCCCTGGGTGTGGCCTGTATGTGTGAGTTGGAAATAAAAGCCAGGCTGGATGAGCCAGTCCAGAGTTCCTGTTTTACCCTCAAAGTGATGTGTCGTCTCATTATTGGGGGAAGGATTTATTGTATGCTGTTCCAGTTGACTGCTAGGAGTACAAGCCTATTCGTATGGTTCCTATTCAATGGTCTACAGCATTCATATGCTTGGGAGAATTTAAAGGTTTCTCGGATTCGGTGATTGTGGTGTCTGCCAGAGTGCTTGGAGTCCTCAGGAAGCACTAGGAGCATCCATTAACGGAGGTACCAAGTCGGGGGGCCAGGTGATCCGTTACATTGGTGGCAGCGGTGGGATGGCGTCCTAGTGTGAGGTAAAGCAGCTCAGAGACACTGTTTGGATTTACAAATTGAGGGCAACGCTAGCAGTCGTGCAGCGCCCCTGGGAGCAGACAAGTATGGAAGGTTCTGGCTCTGGAGATGATTGGCTGGCCGAGGTGAGGCAGCGAGTGGCCGAGTATGGGGATGATATACCCATGGAGACACGCCGGGTGATCTGGAACCAGGTCATGGCCGAGCGAAACACAAGGCTGGACCGAGAATTCCGGTTGGCAAAAGAGAGAAAGTATGCTCAGCAGCAGGAGCGTTACAGCAGCCGAGTAGAGGCTGCATCCGAGGAGGTTAGCCGTCTTTCCCTGAGGCGGCGGGAGGAACCCGAAGTGGGGGTCCTCATAGACTGGTCCTGTGAGGAACCACAACAGGCAGGTAGAGATGGGACCAAGGTCTCTCCACCGGGCCCACCGGGATGCTGGGCAGCCGGCCCAGATCCCCAGCAGCAGCCAGAGTTGCCAGGTGGGGAAGCAGGTGGCCCTTACTCACAAATGTTGAGGGGCCTCACGGATTGGTCCTGGGAAGACCCACAGATGGCAGGTGGAGATGGGACCGAGATCTCTCTACCGGCCCTACAGGGATGCTGGGCAGTCGGCCCAGATCCCCAGCGGCAGTGTGCGTTACAGGGAGCTGAAGGTGCCGTTCTTGCTCCCCAGCGGCAGTCTACGGTGCAGGGAGAGGAGCCTGTTATTCCCTCTCCCCAGCGGCTGAAAGTGTGTAAGGGAGAGGAGTTTGTTACCCCCTCTCCCCAGCGGCAGCTTAGCACGCCAAGGGGAGACAGTAAGCCCCACACCAGCGCAGATGGGACCGTGGTCTCTGCGCCCAAGTTACAGGGAGCTGAAGGGGCCGTCCTCCCTCCCCAGCGGCAGTGTGATTTGTTGGGAATTGGGAGCCCGGTCTCCATTCCCCAGCGGCAGAGTATCCAGCAGGGAATAGAGAGCCCAGCCCCCTTTCCCCCACAGCAGGACTCTGTGCTTGGAGGAGAGACAGTCGGTCTCCCTCCGCAGAGACGGGAAGTATGTATGGGAGAGGAGATTGTTACCACCTCTCCCCAGCAGCGGATCATTAATGTACAGGGAATAGAGAGCCCAGTCTCCATTCCCCAGCGGCAGAGTATCCAGCAGGGAATAGAGAGCCCAGCCCCCTTTCCCCCACAGCAGGACTCTGTGCTGGGAGGAGAGACAGTCGGCCTCCCTCTGCAGAGACGGGAAGTATGCATGGGAGAGGAGATTGTTACCACCTCTCCCCAGCGGCGGATCATTAATGTACAGGGAATAGAGAGCCCAGTCTCCATTCCCCAGTGGCAGAGTGTTCTAATGGGAGAGGAGCTGGTTACCACCTCTCCCCAGCGGCAGCTTAATGTACCAGGGGGAGACTGTAAGCCCCACACCTGTGCAGATGGGACCGTGGTCTCTGCACTTCCAGCACAGGGGGTAGGGACGGTCGGTCCTGCCCCCCCACAACAGGGCTGTTTAGCCAAAGGGGAGACAGTCTGTCTCCAGCAGCAGAGCTGTGTAACTAAAGGGGAGACAGTCGGTCTCCAGCAGCAGAGTTGTGTAACTCAAGGGGAGACAGTCGGTCTCCAGCAGCAGAGCGGTGTAACTCAAGGGGAGACAGTCTGTCTCCAGCAGCAGAGCGGTGTATTTAAAGGGGAGACAGTCTGTCTCCAGCAGCAGAGCTGTGTAACTAAAGGGGAGACAGTCGGTCTCCAGCAGCAGAGCTGTGTAACTCAAGGGGAGACAGTCGGTCTCCAGCAGCAGAGCGGTGTAACTCAAGGGGAGACAGTCGGTCTCCAGCAGCAGAGCGGTGTATTTAAAGGGGAGACAGTCGGTCTCCAGCAACCAGGCTCCAACCAGACTACTCCCGTGGTAGTGCTGGCAACAGGACAGAGTACCGCTGGTCTCTGCCCCCTCAGCAACCTACCAAGGCAGCCTACCAGTCCCCCACACAGCCGTGGTGAGGCACCTGAACCTGGACAAGATTCTCCCTCACCCAGGTGTAGTAACTGTTTATTGTGGGTGGGCTGCTCTGCTGTTTCTGTCTTGTGGGTGGGCTGCTGGACTAACAAGGGCACTGACTGGCAGGAGGTCAAGTACCCTGTTAGTCTGGGGGGTAAAGGGGAGAAGTGTGGCGAAACCGACCTCGCCACGTGTCCTTGGAGGGGGCTGATTGCCCGCCTCTTGCCTTTGGACTATGGACCAGACTTTATGGGAATGTGATACCCCAGATAGCCATACCATGGAGCCTATTCATATAATGAAAGACTATGGGAAAGACTTTAGCTCCATGGCAATTGTACTGTGTGAGTAGGATCTGCGCGCTATTCGGTAGTTTTGTGCGTGCAGATCCCAGCTATCTGGGGATAGGTGAAATGTCTGTGTGTTATGTGTAAATGTGACTTTATGTATTTTAAAGTGTTTTATGTTGTTTTGCAACCATGTGGTTAATGGAGTCTGCCTTTAGTCCTGGGTAATTGGATTACTTCTCCAATTAACTCCAGGGCAGAAGGGAGGAAACCAGGGTGCATTGTGGGGATGTTTTTCTGCCAGCCAGAAAGGAACAAAAGATACTTTTAGTAACTTTTGAACCCCTGGTCGGATTCATGCCATTTTTTAATATGTTGTTCCCCTGAATGGATTGATTGTGGATATGTATTTTTATGTGAATGTGATGTATGGTTTTAAAGTTATGAAAGTTGTGTAAAAGTATATTTTACACTGTATGCATAATGGGATTATGTGTCACACTAAGGGGAGGGGATGTGTGGGAGTTAACATCTATGTCATTGGTTCTTTTATGCCTCCCCCTGGGTGTGGCCTGTATGTGTGAGTTGGAAATAAAAGCCAGGCTGGATGAGCCAGTCCAGAGTTCCTGTTTTACCCTCAAAGTGATGTGTCGTCTCATTATTGGGGGAAGGATTTATTGTATGCTGTTCCAGTTGACTGCTAGGAGTACAAGCCTATTCGTATGGTTCCTATTCAATGGTCTACAGCATTCATATGCTTGGGAGAATTTAAAGGTTTCTCGGATTCGGTGATTGTGGTGTCTGCCAGAGTGCTTGGAGTCCTCAGGAAGCACTAGGAGCATCCATTAACGGAGGTACCAAGTCGGGGTGCCAGGTGATCCGTTACAAGGTACACTACGTTAGCATAATCTACAATTGTTTTACCTCACTCTAGTAAACAGCCGCCTCATTAGAAGCTCATGAGGCACTGCATTTCCAGCCCAGTCACGGCTTCTATAACTGTTGGTGTTTCAACAAAACCGTAATGTGACAAACTGCCATTTGCTCCCCTGGCTTATGGAGAAGCCCCTTGCCTTGTGACTATGGCCCCTGGAAGATTTGGCCCTTTTAAAACGTTGTCGGGCATATTGGATTTTATTGTACTTTTTCTGCCCCCTTAAATTGTATTGGAGCAGTTCTGCAGCTTTAAATTGGCACTTTGGATACAGCCGAAGTGCCGAAGTAGTCGAAGTGGCCGCCATTCGACAAACAAACACGTGGCGGTGGCCATTTTAATTCAGCTGAAGTTTTACCTTCTCCAGACTTCAATGCATTCGACAATTCGAACGCCGTTCGACAGTCCATTTGACAATATGACTTCCAGCTATCTCCCGAACTGGACCAATTCTCATGAATTTTGGATATGTTGTTCCCATAGTTATGCTGGTTATAAAAACATTTAATTTTTTTACAAGTTTTATTAAGATTGGATTTATAATCACAAAGTTATAAAAATTGTATAAAAGTATGTTTTTTAGCTTGGAGATAATTGAGTTGATACAGTAATTAACTCAATTATCTTTCAAGCAGAGGGGACGATTCTTACTGTAATAAGTGGGTGTGATTATCTATGTGCCTGTACGTGATTGGATGAAACGTTTACAGTGTCATTGCCCCACAAGGTCCACGTGGGTGGTAACCTTGCTGAGAAACTTGTATATAAGCAGTAATAAACGCTCAGTGCAGGCAGTTCTTCTTCACCCTCAATCTATTATTATTATTTTATTATTTATATATATATATAGCGCCATCAGATTCTGTCTCTTATTAGGGGTAGCCAGCTATATCACTACAAGGGATTTATATGCTCTGCATGCTCCCTTGGATAATCACTGCTAAGCTCTTTTAAGAGCCTGTTCCTGTTTCCCTCTCTTGGAGGAGAGGTTCACCCAATGGAGCCTAGTTGTAGGTCCAGGGTGGGTAGGAGACGGCGAGACCCCAACCAAGCTATGGCGGTTTGTGGTGTCTGCGGTGGTTGTGGTGTCTGGTGGAGTGCTTGGAGCCCTCTGGAAGCGCTAGGAGCATCCAGTAACGGAGGTACCCAGTCAGGTTGCCAGGCGGTCCATTACACATAAGTTTGTTTGTACAGCCATTAAGATATGGCAAATTTTACTAGTATGACAGATCCATCTGTATAGACTGAGATTGCTGGTTCGTCTGTTTGCCCCTTTTTAGTTTTACCTGTCCGTATGCCCCTGTTCGTTTGTTTCAGGAAATACCAATTAAAACAACCAAACGGACGGCCACTTTGCCCCCATTAGAATGTTGTGGTTAACCGCAGACACCTCTCCATTCTAACCGTATTGAGGGTGGTCGTCGTTCGTATGCCGACCACGAGGCGGCGGCCATTTTAAACACACGAAAGACCAGCGGTGTTCGGCGAGGATTCTATGGAATTATAAACGGACACTTTATCTGCCTAACACCGCTGAAACTACCGATCGTCCGTCATTTTCGTCGAGCATTCGAACAACGGTCCGTTCGGGAGTTTGGAACGTACGCATGGACTTAACCCAGATAGCCATCCCATGGAGTCAATCGTATACCGAAAGACTCATGAAAGGCTCCATGGCGATTGAACTATACGCATTGGATCTGAGCGCTATTCGGTAGAAATATGCACTCAGATCCAGGCTATCTGGGGATACGTTACACAAAGCACATGCATTCAGTATTTGTATACTTATATATTTTTATGTGTTTTTTCAATTGTATTTAAAATGGCGATTTGCCTTTATCCCTGGAGACAATTAGGTTTCTTCCCAATTATCTCCAGGATAGAGAGGAGGGATTTATGTATGGAAAGGGGAGTGCTTAAACCTGAGCCACTGCGATTGGTTACTGTCCAATATATGTCTCAGTCTTCCATCTGGTCCCCTAGGGCAGTGTCCACCAGGTGGGAGACCTGCATAAATACCGGGCAGGTAGCCCTTGTTAAAGCAGATTCCTGTTTTACCCTCAAGACGGAGCTTGGTCTCGTGTTTGGGGGAATTGCTATTTGGGAAGACTTATTTTGTCTGTTTTAGCCGTGGAAGGAGTTCGGCTGATTTTATGTTCGTGAGTTACTGCATTCCCTTACGCTTGGTTCGGGAGTTTGGTGGTCGGCTGTGCAGAGCCTGCATTTCTGTAAAGGGGGATTATCGGCTAAACTGCGGTTTCATCTATTTAAGCGGTGAGTGTCTTAACAACTAGTAAAGCAAACTAGTCCAGCCTATTTCAATCGTATATGGCATGCCTCATTCTGCTTACTGTATTTGGCAGCGAGGCCTCATTCTGCTTACTGTATTTAGTCCTCACTAGGCCATATCGACTTTTATAATATGCATTTTAGTTAGTCACCCTGCATTTTAATGTTTTACTCTACATTTTTAAGTTTTCTGTGTCTGTCATGGGTATTCATGCACTTTTTGAGCTTTAGTAATTGTGTAATTTAGTAATGTTTAGTAATTATGTGGCTAGGTGTTGAAACTGACTATCTAAATTTATGTCAGGCCCAAACTTGGGCTTTTACATGTGGTAATGGAAATAGAATACAAACTTGTATATACATTCTCTGTACACATAAATGTAAAATTCCTTATTTTCTGTAAAGGGGAATATCTTCTAAATGTCTTAAACCTTCTTACTAAATGACCTCAAATTCATAAAACCGTTTCATATGCATTTCAGTTAGTCCCCCTACATTTTAATGTTTCTCTGCCCTCTGGGTATTCAGGTACTCGTTGGGCCAACATTGTTCGGTAATTCACTGTTTAGTTGATGTGCCCCAAGGGACAGCTTGCATGCATTTAATGATGTAATTTTCATTGGGGTATAATCTAAAACAGCTAGCTAAATCTGCAGTTCTCTTGTCTGCTGCTTTTGCATTCCCTCACTTTCTAGCACCACCCAGACTTTCTTTGTACGGTGTACATGCATTAGGAACATCATTCAGTCATGTTCAGTTTAAGCAATGATGTTTTATATCTACTGCTAATATTACTGAGATATTCTAAAACATTTTTAGCATTTCTTGTTGCTTTCAACCCTTATCCTCTGTGCCAGCTCTGTATGCATAAGTATTAATCAACCTCCTAAATATTCCAGGTGTAGGCCTTTTTAATATATGTCTTATATCGCCTGTCTTTTCCCATGTATTATGTACAGCCATCACAGATAGAGTTGAGCGAACCCGGACTGTAAAGTTCGAGTTCGTACCGAACATTTAGTTTTTTTTGGACGCCGGACCCGAACACAGACATATCACTGTATGTTCGTGTTGGAGTTCGGTGTTTGGCGATTTAATGGCGCATTTTCAAAGGCTGCAGGGCAGCCAATCAACAAGCGTTTGACTTGTGTGCCCTTAAAAGCCATCACAGCCATGCCTACTAATGGCATGACTGTGATTGGCCAGTGCAGCATTTGACCCAGCCTCTATGTATAAGCTGGAGTCGCGTAGCGCCGCACGCACATGAGCTCTTACTAGTGTAGGGAGAGGATGCTGCAGCTGTGAGGGACAGCTTAGGAAATAATTCTGCAAACTAGTCCATTAGTCCATTCATATCTAAGAGTCAAATAGAAGCTTCAAATACTGCGGTTACATCGGAGTTTTAAAAAGTCACATTTTTTTTAGTGCTAAATAGTACATTAGTGGGATAGTACTCATATCTGAGAGTCAAATAGAATCGTCTAATAGTGTCATTCTGTGCCACCTTGGCGGCAAAATCTGAGCAGTCCCGACGCGCATTTCGACAAATATTGGCTCGTCGGGACTGCTTATTAACAATAGGGTGGAGGGGGTTGACAGGGTATCATGCTGCAGCCACTATATTTCATTATTTTCCTCCGGTTTAGCCACCTTACTTGATGATGTTACAACGTTTAGTTAGGTAGTCGGACTGACAGTTCGGCTGCCGTTCTACTGCAGAGGGGAATTAGATTTTGCCGCCAAGGTGGCACAGAATGATGGAAGTTGGGGGGGGGTAGTTAATTGTAAATATAGATACTACCAATTATAGTGTCTTTTTGTCTATACCTCTTTTACCTCTGTGCCACTAGTGCTTGCCAATCATACAGGGGCAGCATGGGCTAACTATCATTTTTCTTCTCTCAGCTTTTTATTTATTCGTTTTTCACTTACAGTTATTTTAACTATTAGAATTAAAAGTTTCATTTTATTTCTCTTTATAAGAAGAACACTCAGGGTTGCTGTTACAGTACAAGAATTTCTAGGGGAGTTTTCTGTTAGATATCTCTCTTTCTTTTTTCCTCCTTCTATGGACTTCATGTACTTTTTTTCTTTCTTGTTTCAGTTAATTTATACTAAGGGGTTACCCCCCACAAATGTTCAGCAACCGGACACACTCTTTCTACTCTTTCTTTACTTTATACATACTTTCATTAGGTTTCAATACCAAAGATGCAGTTAGAGAGAAGTATTTGTAATATATCTTGTTATACTAATTATCATTTATAACTGTTTAATATATTTTTTTTAAATTAAGTGTTTGAGAACAAGTTATTCTCTTATCATTTATTAACTACTAGGCAAACGCTACAGATTTTTTGGGACAAGTTGTCCATCCAGATTTAAGGTCTGAAGTTGTAGCAAATGTTTTTTTTAAATTAACCCCTTGGGGAACAGTAATAGTGATCCAACAGATGTTAATCATGCTTTTTTTGCAATACAAAAATTATATCAAATTTAACTAAAAGGCTTCTGGGAACTGGCCAGTCTTAGGCAATATATCGATAAAAAATTGGTACCCAGAGGTCTTAGACCTGACATTCTACTGCCTGATAAGGTCAAGACAGAGGAACAGATCACAGAGTGGAATTCCATTCTGTTAGACTGTTCAGCAAGGATTATGCAATTTCTAATCAAATTGGAACAAGAAACTCTGGACAAAACTAATGGAGAATTAGACTTAGAAATCAAAAAGATAAAGGAACAAGTAACCAACATTTACAGCTATGGAGGTGAAACTACAAAAACAACTTTGAGAATTTTAAGAATAATATAAGACAAAAAAAACATTATAAATTCCAAAGGGATTTTAGGGATTTTCAGGAGGGTAACATCTTCAAAAACAAGCGGAGATCTAGAAATATTAGAATGGGGAACAAAGGCTTTTCCTCATCAGATGAAACAGAATGGTCTGACTCTGAAACCAGACCTCGGTATAACAGAAGGCCACCAGCTAGACATATACAAACAGTTTCCACAGCTCAGCCCAGAGGGATCTTGAGGAATGCTGATAGAAATATCTCTCAGATTCCTCTATATCCTCCAATATTGACTCATCCTCTATACATGAAGCTCCCTCTCCTCTTTGGCTTTTTTAGATCAGGACTGGCCACGACCATAAAGAGAACGACTAAGGGACAGAAAAAAGTGGGGATACAAAATGCACAAGCCCAATTACCAATACATACTACATATGATAAAACAAAATTATAAATGTATCAAATTTTGTTTTAAAACCTAGACATTTGATTCTTCTCTCAAAAGGTGTATCATTTGTACCAACACCTCCTAAGAACATGTTTAACTGGGCAAAAGATGTCAATTTGTTTGGCCGCAAACTGGCCCTCCATGCGTTCCATGAAAAAAGAAATCTCAAAAATTTAAAAGAATTGGGTCTTTCCCCTGATGACAATGAAATCTTTAGGCTCCTGACAGACTTATCCTCTGAACAGGAACCTAACAAATCCCTTATGGATTTCAAACCTCTCTCTTGGTTTACTCCAAACTTAAAAGAGTTTCCCTGTATTGACCTGTTTGTTCAGATGTGTACAGACAAACTAGAAAGGCAAACTAATCGACAATCTCAAACATCAAATTTGAACTGTGAGGAGAAATTAGCTCTACAAGAGTTACAACAGCAAACTGATGTTATAATAAAATCCTCAGACAAAGGGGGAAATATTGTTCTCATGCAAAGAGAACAATATATTGACATGTGTATGATACATCTATCTGACAAAACTGCATACCAAACATTAAAAGAGGACCCTTCTACTGGGTATCTTAAGGAGTTACACAAACAGCTGTAACTGGCAAAGTGATCACACAAAACGAGTACAGGTACATTGTCTCTCAGTCTAATGTCACTATAGCCACTTTCTATTGTCTCCCCAAGATGCACAAGGATATGTGCAAACCTCCGGGGAGACCAATTATTTCAGGCAACCATAGTTCCTGGACAAACTTCTAAAACCTTTGGTACAGGGTCTTAGCTCCCATATACGGGACACCAAACAGACCCTTTTAACCCTGGAAAACATAATAGTGCCTCCATATACATCTCTAGCCAGTCTAGATGTAGTGGCACTATATAATAATATTTCACACGACAAATGGTTAGCTGGGGTTGCCTACTTCCTGGGAAAATCTGAGACATTTAATGAACACGAACAAGGTTTTATATTGACTTTGCTCCGATTTGTGCTAATGCGCAATTACTTCACTTTCAATGGGAAGAACCACTTGCAGCTAAGAGGCACAGCCATGGGATCGTCTTGTGCACCCACCTACGCTAATTTGTTTTTGGGATGGTGGGAGGAAACCACAGTTTTTACGATTTCCAATGCTAAATTCACTTCATCTATATACAAATGGTATCGGTATATAGATGATATTCTAATCTTTTGGCTAGGCTCCTTTCCACAGTTTGAGGAAATGGTGGACATACTTAATCAAAATGAAATCAATCTCCAACTTACTCATGTAATTGATTAGAGACAATTGGTCTTCCTGGATTTTAATATAAATATACTTGAAAATGGGGAGATCACTACCTCTCTGTTTAGGAAACCTACGGCAACAAATAGTTTTCTACATTGGCAGAGTTTCCACCCACATCACCTTAAAGCCAATATACCATACGGCCAATATCTTAGAGCAAAGATAAATTGCTCTAACCAGGATGACTATGAAAAGGAAGCTAGGGAACTTAGGATCAGATTTAAATCCCTGGGCTATCCTAATAGAATTTTTTAAAAAGTCTACCAGAGAACAAAAGCTGTGGACAGATCAGAGAGCCTACATAGACCACCCAGAGAACCCTCTACATCCCCTGGCGTAACTAGGTTCATAGGTACATAAACAAACATTGGGACACAGCACAGAAAATAATCAAAAGAAACTGTCCGGTATTGCAATATGACACATGTCTTAGCAACACCATTGCCAAACAACCCTCTATGACATGTCGACGAGCAAGTAACCTTGGGGATTTCCTTACACATAGTCATTTGAAACCCATAGAAACTATACCCAGTTGGCTTCAAACAACCAAAGGCCTCTACAAATGCGGCCATTACAAAGCTTGCAATTTCATCTTACCTACAAAACAGTCCTTAATAAAAGAACATCTAAAGAAATAGCTATTAATGCCTTTGTCAAGTGTAGCTCTACAAACGTCATCTACATTATAACGTGTGAATGCTGGTTACAATACATTGGCAAAACATATCAGCAACTACGCCGATGGGTTTTACAACAATTTCATTACCAATCCACGTGTAGAGACTAAAATTGCGAAACATATACGAGTGAACCATGCTTCTAAATCCAATGTTCTTAAATTTCAGGTTAAACAAAAAATATTTCTCAATCATCGCAAAGGCGATATCAATATCTCTTTATTGAAAGCAGAATCCTGTTGGATTTACCAATTTCAAACATTATACCCCAAAGGGTTGAACGAAGAGTTTAATTTCACTCCATTCATTCATAAATTAGGAGGTTGCACTATGACAGTGGCCAGCTATGTGCCTATCAAACCATCATCAGTTTTGAAACAACAGTTCAAATTCAACAATACTCCTAATATACAGAGATAAAATGGGACAAACTCTTAAAAATTTAAATCCATCATTAAAATAATTATGGGTAATCTTCCTTTTCTAGGTATCCTTTATCTCATATTAAGTATATCCGTGTATAAATTACCACAAATACACATCTTAAGCATATTGTATAAATGTATATGGTTCCTATTTTGGAATTAGTATATATAGTACAAAGCTCTTAAGATACAATTAGTGGTTATGGTTGTGCCTAATTTGTTATCAATGTACATAGTGTTAAGTTTTATTAGATACATCCAGTGATTATGGTTGTTAATGGGATTTTGTCACTCTATTTGAATTATCATTAATGTTGTTTCTCTTGTCAAAATACAGAGTGGTCATGATTGGTAATGGGACCTGGCATCTTTTTCTTGCTGTTTCTTTTGTCAATTTTTATCCAGTGGTTATGGTTAAAATGGGACTGAGTATCTCCATCTGTATTACTATAATTATCACTTGCACTGTTCCACTTATTAAAAGATTTTATAACAAAAAACCTGCTCATTTTGTTTCAAATTAACTTTTCATTTATAACAAGCTACATTAGAACAAAGTGATGTTAAATCTTATAATTAACTTTGAGCATGAGCTCAGGACCGTTTTTTTAGACCTCTTTTTTGTCTAATAAGATATTAGTGCTCAATATTAAACTATTTCATCGTTTGCCTAGAGTTCTTATATTTTTTATTTTATTTTGGACATACACTCTATATTAACCCCTTAATGCCGTTACGGCGTTCTATGCCGTCCCCATTTAAATGGGCTTTAAAGCCGTTGTGGTGGCCTAGAACGCCGTAATGGCTGCAGCCCCCAGAGCGCCCGGGATACTTACCTCCGCCGCGATCCTCTTTTTGAGGACTGCCTGACAGCCCAGGCATCCCTCCCACGGCAAAAGAAGCCCCCGGGGGACATGTGATCGCTCTCTAAGAGCGATCACATGGCCCCCTATAGCTGGCTTTGGATCTGCCAGCAGGGAGACTGTCTAAAATGTCAGACAGTCCCCCTGCTGGTGGGAGCTGTAAAAAAATATATTAGACATGTGTAAAACTAAAATAGAAATGTATTTATATATATATAATATAATATAATGTCATACAAAGTGTATTTTTATATTAATATAAGTACATATATTAGTATTAAAATACACTTAGAATGACGTTACATATATATAATTTTATATATATATATATATATATATATATATATATATATATAAATATATATATATATATATATATATACATATATACACACAATAAATAAATAAAATAATAAAATAAATAAATAAAATATGGAAACAAAATTTTATATAAATAATATATTCATATGTAATTTCATTCTATCTGTATTTTGTTATTAATATATATATATATATATATATATATATATTGGTAACAAAATACACTTAGAATGACATTCTATATATATATATCTATCTATATATAAAATACAAATAACCGCAAATATATATATATAGATAAATACATATAATTACATAAAAGATTACATTAGTATACAAGTAGAATTTAAATACCTATAAATGCATATATATTAAAATTCTACATGTATATTTAAGTATTATTTTAACATAATTATGTGATTTGATTAATTAAAATTTGATTGACATGCCTTACAACACAGGGAGAAAGTGTGGAGAATTTAATTCGCAAGCACTATATTTGACCCTGTAACTCTCCAAGACACCATAAAACCTCTACATGGGGGGTACTGTTTTACTTGGGAGACTTCGCTGAACACAAATATTAGTGTTTCAAACTGGTAAATTGTATTGCAACAATGATATTTTAAGTAAAAGTGATTCAAAATTTTTTGAATTATTTTACAAACGAACTGCACTTTTATGTTCTATATTATTATTGTAATATGTTTTACTGTTGTAAAACACTAATATTTGTGTTTAGTGAAGTCTCCCGAGAATAACAGTACCCCCCATGTACAGGTTTTATGGTGTTTTGGAAAGTTAGAGAGTCACATATAAGGCCTGCATTTCATTTTTTTGACACTGAAATTTGCCAGATTGGTTATGTTGCCTTTGAGAGCATATGGTAGCCCAGGAATGAGAATTACCCCCATGATGGCATACCATTTGCAAAAGTAGACAACCCAAGGTATTGCAAGTGGGGTATGTCCAGTCTTTCTTAGTAGCCACTTAGTCACAAACACTGGCCAAATATTTGTTTTTTGCTTTTTTCACACAAAAACAAATATGAACACTAACTTTGGCCAGTGTTTGCAACTAAGTGGCTATTAAAAAGACTAAACATACCCCACTTTCAATAACTTGGGTTGTCTACTTTTTCAAATGGTATGCCATTATGGAAGTAATTCTCATTACTGGGCTACCACACCGTCTCAAAGGTAACATTACTAATCTGGCAAATTTCAATTTGAAAATGGAACGTTCTATATTTGACCCTGTAACTTTCTAAAACACCATAAAACCTGTTAATGGGGGGTACTGTTGTACTCGTGAGACATCGCTGATTACAAATATGGGCATTTTTTTTGCAGTAAAACAGTATGATGACATTCACAGCTAATATGTCAGACAAAAATACAAATTTAAAAAAAATCTTATTTACTCACATTTTGTTTAATTGTATTCATAATAAATTATGTTCCATATACAAATAGTTGATACATTAAAGCCCTTTTTCTCCTGAACAAAATGATATATAATAAGTGTGGGTGCATATAATTTGAAAGAGGGGAACTATGGGTGAACAGACATATAGCGCAAATTCCAGTTTTTGTTTACGTTTTGTTTTGATCAGAATGTGCACTATTGACTCCGCCCTGAAGGGGTTAAATTAGAGATCATCATCATTATTTCTTTTATGTATTAATTTACAATTGCTCTATTGTGTATGCGAGCATTAAGGGTTAAATTATTTTTCTTCTCCCCTCCATCCGGTTGGTAATAAATGCTCCTGTTATTAATTTTGTTATTGATGCTAAATGTAGAGCAGATGTTAAGGTTACTTGATGGAGAAATCATCTTCTTTCATAACATTGGTTCTTCACGCTTGACCGGAGTTATTTTCTAAGGTAATCTATTTATATCATATCGAGCAGGAAATTGTGCTGCCAAATTATTTTCCTGTTCCATCTTCTGCAGGGGTGAAAAGATGCCACAAGTTGGATTTTAAAAGACACCTTTTTGTCTATTTTCAGCATACAGCTTCATGGAGAAAATGTATCCAATTGTTCATTATACCTTGGGAACTCTCCGTTCCTGGGTTACTACAGCTATTTAGTGCTACAAGGATCACAATGTTTCAGTCCCTAAAGGTATTTGGGCTCATTCTATCAGGTGTATTTGTAACTCTTGGGCTGCAGAGGCTAGTGTTTTTAGTCCTCTTTCAAGACATTTGTCCAACATTACAGAGTGGATATTGCTAAAGTTTCTGACTCACAGCTTGGCCTTTCAGTATTGAAGTCCTGTGCTTCACACGTTTAAATTATTTATTTTTTTTGGCACATATTCCTGCCCCATATAATTTCTTACTGTTTTGTTATTCCCATTAGTTAAATGCTGTCACGATTAGCCAGGAGTATGGAAAATGTATTCATACTTACCATAATTCTATTTTACTGACTATTATTCATGACATCATTTAGGTTTCCCTCCCCTTTTTATGGATTGTCTTGGCTGAGGTGCAGGGGCTGTTGGTTATACTCTTATGCCTGCCTGCCTAATTATTTCATTTTTGTTTCCTGTCCTATTGGCTGGAGGGAGGAGCTAACCCATTAGTTAACTGCTGCCATGAATGATAGCTAGGAAAAGAAAATTACTATAAATATGAATATAGTTTTCATATTTCTATATTTATTTTCTTTTTCTTAAACTAATTAGTTACTGTTTATTTTCTAAGATTGGTATAATGAATTTAATGTATTTAGCTGATATTGTATTTGTGATCTATTTTAAAAAAAATATTTGCTGATTAGTTTATTGTTTTTTAGCACATACATTGTTAATTGCTTGTCCATGTGGTTTAGACCATTTAAAAAAGGGTTGGTTACACTCCTCATGTACACTTTGGAAAAGTCCCTTTGGGTGAAATGCGTTAGTGTTTTTATGTAATTGGGTATATTATCTTTGTTGTAAATTGTGGCGAAACTAACCTCGCCACTGGGTTCTGGAGAAGCCTGGTTGCCCGCCTGCTGCCCAAGGATTATGGCCCCCATGTAAAATCCTTTATTTCTCCCTGCACAAAGGCTTGTTCTTGCCTGAGAACCTCTATCAGATACAATATTGTGAGGAATGCCATGTAGACGGACAATCTCACGTATAAAGATCATTTTAGAAAAACGGTCCACCACCATGAGAATGGTGGTATAACCGTTAGAACTAGGAAGTTCAACAATGAAGTCCATGGACAAGTGGGACCATGGGACCTCAGGAATAGGAAGAGGTTGCAACAAGCCACAGGGGAGTTTATGAGACACTTTGGAAACCACACAAACAGAACAAGCCTGCACATATTCCTTAACATCCTTCCTGAGGGAATCCCACCAGAATTACCTCATGATAGCAGAAGTGGATTTATTAATACCTGGGTGACCAGCAGACACATTGTCGTGAAACACCTTCATGATATTAACCCTTTCCCCCAATGGAACAAACAGTTTGTCCTGAGGGTTACTGCAGGGTGCCTGAGACTGAGCCTCCATGATGGAGCCAAGAAGTGGAGAGGACAATGAAAGGACAGTGGACGCAATGATACATTCGGGGGAATGAGATGGGACTTTTCTTGCTCTAGTATAGCCTCAGCATCAAACTGCCTGGACAAGGCGTCAGCCTTGACATTTTAAGAACCAGGTCTGTAGGTGATAAGAAAATTAAAGAGAGAAAGAAATAGAGACCACCTAGCTTGTCTAGAAGATAATCGCTTAGCGTCTCCTATGTAAGCCAGGTTTTTGTGATCAGTAATGATCAAAAGGGGGTCCTTGGAACCCTCTAGAAGATGTCGCCACTCCTTAAGAGCTAGAATAATGGCCAACAATTCTCTATTGCCAATATCGTAATTGCGCTCAGCAGGAGACAACTTTCTAGAAAAATAACCACAAGGATGTAACAGAGTTTCCTGGCTCTCCCTCTGGGAGAGAACTGCCCCTACCCCTGTCTCTGAAGCATCAACCTCCAGTATGAAAGGCTTACTGGTGTCAGGATGTATCAAAATGTCGGCGGAGGCAAACCGCTGTTTGAGAGTTTGAAAGGCTTCAATTGCCTCCTTAGACCATATCGTACTACTAGCCCCCTTGCGTGTCATATTGGTGATGGAGGCTATTACTGAAGAAATTCCCTTTATAAATCTTCTGTAATAATTGGCAAAACAAATAAACCTTTGAATAGCTTTCAACCCAGTGGGTAAAGTTTTTTAGGATCCATCTGAAACCCCGAGGCAGAAATATTATATCCTAAAAACTGTAGAAACAAGAGAGGAAATATTGAAGGTGGACCAAGTCCACATCAAAATTCCTAAAGGGTTACAGAGATATCCAGAGGGCATGAACCCCATATGGCATTAAAAGAAAAAGACTAAAGTGAAAATGGTTGTTGGAAAAATTGGACCCCCATTCCACCAGAAGATATCTCTAAAATATTAGAATAATTATACGGTATAACCTTTATTAAGCCGCTTACGGACAAAACAAAAACAAAGTGAAGTAATAGTGACACACTCGTGAAAATACAAGTGAATTAAAAACTGGGTAGATGCAGGTAGATGCAGGTAGTGGGAATGGCAACGGTATCTGAAATGAAGTTAAGGTACAGAGTACAATATGTAGTACAGTACAAACTAAATCAGATATCGCATACGCCACATTCCTCTAGACCTAAGTATCCGCAGTCTGTAGGACTTTATAGGTAGCTCGGCTATAGAGGTGGGACTACACTGTGAACTGTAGAAGAGTGTATATCGATAATATCACTCTATGCTTAAATTTAGTGATAGTACATAGGGAGCTGTTTAGTCAATGAAGAACTTTTTCTACATCAAAACACATCAATTATACATTGGTTCGGTTTACGCAGAAACCAACATTGACAGGAGATAGTTAGAAGGTGCTCTTTCAATGTCGGGGCTTACGCAGAAGCCAACATTCGTGGGTTTGTTTTTTGCCCTTTGCTGAGGTCGGTTCTTGTGTAGTAACACAGATGTGTTCACCGTCCGCCACTTTTTAACTATTGAGTATCAATCAATAACAATCGAGTACATGTTACAGGTCACATGAACACGTTAAAAAAGGAAAGAACAATAAACCACAAGGGGTACATGAGAAAAAAGGGGGGGGATGGGTGAAGAAGGAACGTTTCTCTCCCAGTTTGGCTTTGTGGGGGGAAGGCAGGCCTGCCTCTCTGTCTAAAAGGTATCTTTGTGGTAGTGGTTTTAAGCCACTTACACTATGCACTGTAATCTATGCGCGCTCGTGAACTTGAGCATCTCTGTAGACGCCGTTCGTATTACCAGTAGGGGGCCTACGTGATTTCAGAGTGGAGGGGGTAGGGAAGACCAGTGAGTGGGCGGAAGGGGTTGCGCACTTTGTGCGGAGGAGTGGACTCTGCCACTGTGGGGGGGGGGGGATGGCTGCTCGCTGGTGCGAGTCCCAAGGAGGTAATATATTCCTCCCAGGGTTCCCACACCCTGAGAAAAAGTGGGTATGTGTCACGTACTTGAGCTGTCAGCTTGTCCATGAGGCAGGCTTCTTTTATGTTGTGAATTACCACGTCCATGTGTGGGGTGTCCACCTGGAGCCACGTCAGCGCAAGGGCCCACCTGGCGGCTAGGTTTAGTTTGTTTAGAAGTTTTGTTTCTCTGTTGGTTAAGTTATCTATTGGTTTGGCTATTAGGAAAGTCCAGGGGTCTGGCTGGATTGTTTTTTTAAGAATCGTTGTCAAGAGTCTGGCTACGCCTTCCCAGTATCGGGTGGCTTTAGGGCATGTCCACCACATGTGCAGGTATGTACCCTTCTCACCACAACCCCTCCAGCATGTGTCTGAGGGAGATTTTCCCATCCTGTGCAGTTTAACTGGTGTTGTGTACCATCTCATGAGCGTTTTGTAGCACTATTCTTGGTGGATGACGCATATTGAGGATTTGGCTGCTGCTTCCCATATGTCCTGCCAGTCCCCGCCCTCCCAGATAATCCATTTTTTAAATGCAGAGATTTACTCATAATTATTCCAGTCTACTTTGGAAACTAGGGTACGAAATTCTATGGCATATTCCGAGATAGACCGGTTCCCTTGTCTGATGTGCATCAGGGCAGTAGAGGCGGCATCCTCTCTGCCTAAAGGTTCAAAGGTAAGTTTGAATTTCGTAAGGAACTCCTGGTAATTGTGTGCCACACTCCTATTACTTTCCCATAATGGATTGGCCCAAGCTAAAGCTTTACCTTTTAATTGATTCATTAGGTAACCAATTTTTGCTCTGTCTGTGGGAAAAGATCCCGGTGAGGCCTCAAAATTATACTCCATTTGGTTAATAAAACCCCAGCATTCTTGAATATTACCATCAAAATGCAGGGGAGGAGATAGGGAGATAGTAGGTGCCGTGTGTACTATAGCTGGAGGTACACAAGGTGGAGGTGAGGCCGCAGGTTGCAGATGCGCTATTCGGGTAAGAAGCTTACTGAAGGCCTGGGCAAATTGATCCATGCGGTGATCATTATCCTCCAGTTTACTTTCACAAGCAGCTATGTGCTTACACAATTTTACAGGATCTATGGCCATGTCGTAATGTCAGGATTACAGTATGATCCAGCACGTAGAATTGTGTAACACAGAGGACTGATAGGTAACGTATACCAGACCTTAGAATGGCCGGACTAACGTACCAGAGAATAGTCAGGAATAGCGGAGGTCAACGGATACCGAAAGAGACACAACGATAAGTCAAATAAACAGAATAACCAAAATTAATGACGCACTCTCGGACAACCACAAGGGAAACCACGACAGGGCACTGAGCAGGATGAGAACTGGGCCTAAATACCCCTCCTCTAGATCTGATAAGCCATAACCGGCCTTTGACCCCAAAGGCAGTTACCAGGTTCCCATTTGCATAATTGCTGCTCAGCATTGACCCTTCTGTGGATTGGTTGCTGCTTGGCACAACTTTTCATGTGTGGATAGTAAATGCCATTTTTTTTTTAAATTCTTTATTTTTGGTCGTGACATGCAGTGAAATTGTTCTCAGACGTTGCAATGACACGGCTTTCGCAGAAGCCCACAGTAGCAGAGGAAAAGGAAACAGAAAACAGGCACTTAGGCAGTTTACACTGTGGCTTACGCAGAAGCCAGAACATTTACATGGTGGGACAGTCTCACACTGGTATATTCATAAGTGCATAATTGGTTCGCCCCCTGTGTTGAGGAGGAGACAGCTGTGCCGGTTACGACACCCACAGGCATCTCGGTCGGCCGCCCTGTGGGGGCCTGTGTAGAGGCCTCACTGCCTAATCGCACTGTTGCTTATGGGTACAGTCATGACATCTGCCAAGAGCCTCCTTGCTTATAGTATTTCTGTGGCTATTTCAGTGGTCACTGCAACATGCTATATGGTCAACGTTGAAGTTTTAAAACATTAAATCTTTAAATCTGCGAAACTATGTGGTGAAGTTGAAACACCTAGCAAGATTTGAGGAGGGAGGAGAAGAAGCAGAGGAAGGAGGAAAAAGAAAACGAAAGGGGGAAAGGGTTATAAGGCAGAGGAGGGGGGGGGGGTATACCCCCTGTCGGGGGACGGCACAGGCTGGTGGGAGTGGGGAGTATGGGCTTATGGGTCAATGTAGACTTCCCATGGTTCCCATACCTTGATGAAGTGGGAGTACGTGTCTCTCACCTGCGCCGTGAGCTTATCCATGAGAAACGCTTCCTTGATGTTACCTATGACTCTGTCCAAGGGTGGTGTGTCTGTTTGGAGCCACGTTTGCGCCAGAGCGCGTCTGGCCGCCAAGTTAATCTTGTTCACTAGCTTCTGTTCCCTGGGTGGGAGACTGTCGATGGGTTTGGCTAGTAAACACGTCCAAGGGTCTGGCCTAATTGGTCGGTTAAGTACGTCAGTCAGGAGTGTAGCTACCTGCTCCCAATAGAGGGCAGCTTTCGGGCACGACCACCACATGTGGAGGTAAGTACCTTTGGCTCCACATCCTCTCCAGCAGACATCGGAGGGCATTTTCCCCATCCTGTGTAGCTTCACTGGGGTGGTATACCACCTCAGGAGTGTTTTATAGCACTGTTCCTGGTGAGCAACACAGATTGAGGATTTGGCCGCTGCCTCCCATATGTCCTGCCAGTCCCCACCGTCCAGAGTCTGTTGGAGTTCCGCCTCCCATTGTAGTATATAGGAGGGTGTGTGGGAGTCGTTTGTGGGTGCGCTTAATTGCTCGTAAAGGCGGGTAATGAGGCCGGCACGTGGTCCATCAGACAGGCATAATGCCTCAAAGAAAGTGGGTTTGGCCCTGGCCGCTGCCGCTATTTCAGGTTTCCTGGCAAAGTCCCTAAGCTGGAGGTAGCGAAAGTAGTCTTTGTTAGCTAGTGGGGCCCTCATTTTTAGGTTGTCGAAGGTGTGAAAGGAACCGCCCTGGAACAGATGACAGTAGCGCTGAACACCCGTGTTCTCAAGGCCTCGAAAATCTCGAGGGGTCATACCTGGCGGGAACGCTTTGTTACGGAGATAGGGTGTCAATGGAGAGGTCGGGTGCGCAAGGGCATATTTGTGGGCGGTAGCGTTCCAAACCCGAATCGAATTGAGGATGGCGGGGCAGGAGGTGCCAATCTCTGGACGGTCGGGCCTCGGGACCCACAGCCAATATTGGGGGAGATCGGTACCCATAAAGTGCGTTTCTAGGTCAACCCATCTGTGTGTGTCGGGTGGGGAGTGCCATTCAATTATTTGCGCTAGATGGGCGGCTAGGTAGTACAGTTGAAGGTTTGGGAGTCCCAGTCCTCCCTTGCTTCTCGGGGTGTATAGTGTTTGCCTCGCTACTCTGTGCCTCTTCCCTGCCCAGACAAAGTTGTCTATTGCGGTTTGTAGGGGTGTAAGATCACTTTTAGTCACAGCGACAGGCAGCGCTTGAAAGATGAAAAGGAGGCGTGGGAGGAGATTCATTTTGATGGCATGTAGCCTACCCAACCATGAGATGGGCTTATCATGCCATTTATCTAGGTCCCGCCGTAGCACCGCCATGATTCTCTGGTGGTTTTCCTTATAGAGGTCCTCGTAAGCCGGCGTTAGCCTGACCCCCAAATATTTAATGGGTTGTGTGCTGATCTTTAAGGCTATCGCCTGCTGCAGCCATTGGATGTCCGCCTCTGTCATCCCTATTGGCATGCCGACCGACTTGTCAATATTGATTTTGTATCCAGATACCTGGTGATATCCGTCGAGAATCTCAAGTACCCGAGGAATGGTGGTTTTAGGGTTTGTTATTGTGAGTAAAATGTCGTCGGCGTATGCCGATATTTTGAATTCTTCGGTGGCCACCCGCACCCCCCGGATCTCCGGGTCCGTGCGAACGAGATGTAGTAGGGGCTCCAGTGCTAAGATAAAGAGGAGGGGGGAGAGGGGGCAGCCCTGGCGGGTACCGTTCCGTAGTTCGAAAGGGGGCGACTGCGCCCCTGGGATTGATATCTGTGCTCTCGGGGAGGCATAGAGTGCCTTAGTCGCTTTTATGAATGTGGCAGGGAGGTGCATTGCCTCTAGTAGAGCAAACATATAGGGCCATTGTATCCTGTCGAACGCCTTCTCTGCGTCCAGGGAAAGGACCAGAGAAGGCGCTCGCGTTTTGCCCGCCCACCACACTATGTCTACCGCCCGTCTAGTATTACCATAAAGTTGTCGGTTGGGGACAAAACCCACTTGGTCCGCATGGACCAGTTTGGGGAGAATGAGGTTAAGTCTAGTGGCCAATATCTTCGCATATACTTTTAGATCAAAATTTATGAGGGAGATGGGGCGATAGTTTGCCACGTTTGTGGCATCTCTGTCAGGCTTGGGAATCAGGACTACATCTGCTGTGGCTAAGTCGGCGTTGGGCAGGTCACTTTCTGTCCAGGTCTTGTACATCGCGGCTAGGCGAGGGACTAGTTGCTCTCTAAAGGCTTTGTAGTAGGAGCCGTCGAACCCATCAGGGCCCGGGGCTTTCCCTCCTTTAAGGGCTGTGATTGCCCCGTCTATTTCGTCAGTGTCTATAGGTGCGCCTAAGGGTGCGGTGCTATGTGTCGGTAGGAGCGGGAGATTGGCTTTTTGCAGAAACTCTGCTATTTGGGCTACGTGGGTTGTGTTTTCAAAAGTAAGGGCCGGGGAGTGATTGTACAGTTGGGTATAGAATTTGGTGAATTCTTCACTAATGTCCTTAGGGCTGTTGAGAATACGTCCCTGTGCGTCCTTAATGGCTGAGATTTTCGATATTGTACGCTTAGGTCTAAGGGCTCGCGCTAATAATGTGTCCATTTTATTTGATTTTTCATAGAAGAAACGCTTAGTGCGGACCATCTCTCTGCTAACATCATCTAGCATGAGCTCCCGAAGTTGGCGCCTGATGTCTGTTAATTTCCCAATCGTGTGTGGGGTGGGCCCTTGTTTGTTTCTCATTTCGGCCCTGCGCAGGAGGCTTTGTAGCTCAGCTAGCTTCTCAAGTTTCTTTTTTTTAAGGTGTGTGGCCATCTTAATTAGCAAACCCCGTATTACAGGTTTGTGGGCCGCCCACAGTGTGGTGGGGGAGACGTCAGGGGTGTCATTTTCCTGGAAATAACGAGTGATCTCTGTTTGTAGTGTCTCTTTGGTTTGTGGGTGTCTGAGTAACGAGGCATTTAGCCTCCATTTCCATGGGGCGTGCGGGCCTGGCAGTTTGATGTTTATGTCAATGTCAGCATGGTCAGACCATGAGATGAGGTGTATGTTAGAGGTTGTGATCCACGACATGGCTAAGGGGTTGACAAGGAACATGTCTATACGGGAGTATGTTGCATGTACCGCTGAATAGAAAGTATAGTCCCGCACACTCGGGTGTTGGAGCCTCCATGGGTCCAGCAGGCCCGTGTGTTGGAGAAAAGTATGTAAGAGTTTGTCCTGACCACCCCTATTTTGAGACCTAGGCAAGCGAAGGCCTCCCCCTCTGTCTAGTGCTGGGCATGGCGTGGCATTTAGGTCACCCCCCAGTATTAGCAGACCTTTAGGAAGGCCCATGATCAATGTTTCTAAGTCAGTCCAGAATTCCCTACTGGCAGTATTGGGGGCATATACATTCACTAGGTGGTAAGTATTGGATTGAAGCGTGCCCGTAAGGACCACGTACCGGCCTTCACCGTCCTCATAGGTCTGGGTTACATTGAACGGGCAGTTTTTATGAATCAGTATCTCTACCCCATTCCTCTTACACAGTGCCCTCGAGGCGTATGCCTTGCTGTACACATGGTTAGTGAGTCGTAACCCCGATGTGCGTGACAAGTGGGTTTCTTGGACATATGCGATGTCAGTTTTTTGCCGTCTGAGTTCGCGGAAGAGGAGTCTACGTTTATTTGGGCTGTTGAGCCCGTTAACATTCAGGGATGTTAGTTTGAGTGTCATTATGTGAAAAGGTGGTGCGGAGCAGAGTGTCTGGTGTCACCGCAGTCTCTCGTTCCCCCGTCTCACTAGTGTGACTTATTTGGCGGTGCCGCCTCCCGCAGTAGGTTTAGTCTGGGTGTAGGAGGGGGGAGAGGGGGGTAGGGGAAGTAGAGGAGTCCGAGTTTGAGGAAGTAAAGAAGGGGGGGGGAGAGGAAAGGAAAGGAAAACCAGCCGCGCAGACTACGCAGCCACGCAGACGCGCCTGGTGAGAATGTTTAGGTAAGATAGTAGGTTAAGTACCTGCAACTTCAACACCAAAAAAAGAAAAAAGAAAAAAAATAAATAAAAAACAAGTCAAAAACACAAACTGTACAATAAACTATACAATAAACAAATATCAGTCCTGGTCTTAGGCCGTGCCAGGAGCTCTGTGGGTGGGTCACCTCCGCGTCGAGGGAATCACCTCAAGACGGGGGGGAAACACAGCCGAAGAGCACCCCGGCGAGACCCATTGAGAGCGTAAAAACCCAGGACCCCAAACCCTTGAGCTCGGGTGACAGCAATGTCTAGGGCGCCCCGAGGGGACGGGGGGAGCTAAAAAGGCTAGAGTGCAGATGTGAATTCTCAAAGGTAGTGACTATATACTCAGTACGTGGTGTGGGTGTCTGCAGACACGTAGTGTTCTATTCTGGAGAAATAGAGAGTTAGACATACGCAAGTAGATACGTTCAGGGAGCAAGGGCCGCCCCCCCCCCCCACGCCACCCACCAACCCCACAGCTGTCCAAGCAACCCCAGGTGCATGCAGATACACTGCCCCCGTGAGAGGAGGGGGGGGGGGGATGAGCCAAAAAGGCTAAGTTACAAATGTGGACTCTCAGAGCCAACGTCTATGTACTCAATACGTAGTGTGGGTGCCTGCAGATACGTAGTGTTCTAATCTTGGGGTGTATATAGTTACACGCACACACAATTAGGTGCGATCAAGGGGCAAGGGCCCCCCCCCCCACACCACCCACCAGCACCACAGCAGTCCAAGCATCCGCAGGTACATGCATAATACATTGTCCCCATGCCACAGTAAAACAAGCCCTCACAGTGCAATTCCCATGACCTCCAGCCTCTCCTTCACTAGTTCACCTGGCCTGTGATAGCCTTACCTGCGTGGAGTACCTGAAAATGTTATGCAATAGTAAAGGGTAAGGTGGCCAAGTAGTGCCGTGATCCCCCCTACACCTCTCTATACACATGCTGGGACTTCGTGCTGTCTAAGTGTCTGGGACCTGCAGCCCAGCCACCCACCCCCCAACCCCACAGCTATGCATTCTGACGTAGTGCAGTGTTACCGGTAACTGTTTGGAAACAAAATGAATAAATGCAGGGCAGCATAAACTAGAAGTGTGCGTTTATACTCATGTGATCATCAAGAGCGTCCATCTGCCGGTACAGGCCTGTTCACAGTCCACAGCTCATAGTCCACAGCTGGGCCTTCACAATACCATTGTTAGTCCCATTAAGAGTCCTGTGCGCCGTGGGTCTCCTCCAGTCTGGCCAGACGGCCCGCGTGGGACTGCGGGGCCTGGAAGTCCGCTGGCAATTCCAGTCCCAGGTCGGCAAGAAAGGCGGTGACATCAGTCGTCGGGAGCAGCACCGCTGGCTTAGGGCCCTTGAAGACCAGGATCTTAAAGGGGTATCCCCAGGCGAAGCGCAATCCGTTGCTTCGCAACAGGTCAGTGACCGGCTTCCATTCTTTGCGACGAAGGAGAGTGGCAGGGGCGACATCTTGGAAGATTTGGAAGCTGGTTCCATGGTATTCATAGGTCACCATCCTGCTGTGGCGCATGATGGCCTCCTTGGTCGCGTAGTAGTGCCACCGCATAATGACATCGCGGGGCGGGCTGTTCTTCGGTCCCCTGGCCCTCAGGGCCCTGTGTACTCTGTCAACCAGCCATTGATGAGCGGGGATGTCAGGGAGGCTCTTCTGGAAACAGGCGAGGAGGACCTCTTCGAGGTCTGCGTCTTCCACCGCCTCGGGTAGGCCACGTATGCGCAGGTTATTTCTCCTGGAGCGGTTAGAGACGTCCTCCAGCTCCAATTCAAGGTCTGTGACTCTGGCGAGGAGGGAGTTCGTGAAGGTGACTGCCTGGTTATGTGCCTGCACCACGCTGCCCAGCTGCTGCTCAATCAGGGTTGTACGGGCTCCAATGGCGGCAATTTCCGCCTTGACCTCGGTGGCAGATTTTTTGATTTCTTCAGCCAGATAGCCTTTGACGTCCGCAATGGACCGGAGGATGGCGCTGGAGCAGTCCTCCGACGGGTTATCTCGTGTCCGGGGTGGGTCCCCGCGGTTAGACGAGCTCGGGCTCGTGGTCGCGGCCGGGCCACGTGTGGTAGGCCTCTGGGCCGCAAACATGTCCACCACGGACGGAGCGTCGCTGGTGCCTTTCTTTTTGCGGTTAGACATCGGCCGCAACAAAAGGGGAGTTCAGGGCTAGGCTTGTAGCTCAAGGGTCTGGGCTGGTGCCGATTACAGTGCTTTATTTGGGCGCCGGGGTGCGGAGCACTCGCTCTAAGCGGCCATCTTCGCTGGCGTCCAGACCACGCCCCAGCCATTAACCACATTTTTATAAGCGGATGAATACGTGACACAGGGTCACACAAGAACAGCAGCACCCATTAAAAGGTCATGGTTTAACCTCAATCTTGTCCCCTCAAGATTCCATCTATGCTGCCTCCTCAGTCCCTATCAGCCACCTATCTCAAACTATCACCTACCACTGGCCACTGATTGCAAGTGCATATTGATGTTTGCAGTGAATGGGCAGGCTAAGAGCAGTCCGTTAATGTTCTTGGTCTATAACTGGCACCAAAGTCAAATATTCTAGGTCAGTAAGGCAGGCAAAGGAGGATTAAGGAGGTAGTGCAGACCGGCACCTGTGAGACAACTTCAGGGTTAAACTATTCAAAAATCATTTAATACATAAGGTAAGAAGGTGCCCGTATTGAGACAAAGTTGTTACAGGGATAGAATCAGACCTTAATGTTACTTTAAGTGGCCAATGTGTAAGCCAGCCATCATCAATGCAATAACTAGTGATGACATATCTTGTAAATTTTTATCATTCTCTACGTGGTTACTATGAAACATTGTAGGCTAATATACAACAATACAACAGTACATGGAAAAATATTATTTTCTACTAAAATGGACAGAAAATACTACTGAATTGGACAAGAATAGTCTATGCGCATAAAGATCTGTTAAAGCAGCAGGTTTATTTACTATGATTTCACAAGTTTTTTTTTGTTTTTTTGTGAATCATGAACATGTGTTGTGCACAATATTTAGTAATATTATACTGTTGATTGAGCTATTAAAATAAAGGAGGTGGTAGGACCTGCCAGCCGACCGGGACAGTCGCATGTGGCTGGAGCTTCTAACAGACAACCTCTTTTAAGGCCTAATAATTGACTTATCACTAACAATTTTCACTCAAATCCCACTCATTCTCCCAAGGAATAATAGTGCTGGACCTGCTTTGGTCTGGATCTGCTGAATACAGTCCGTGCTAGATGTCTCTAAGGCCTGCTGACACACTGGCGGTGGAGGAGGAGGCCACTCCTCTGCACTAGTTTGATGACAGCCTGAATCTGAGTCCTGTTCCCATTTTCCCTCCTTTGGACTGGTGGGGGATATCCTGGTCCCCACTGGAGAGTTCTTGTGGCCTGCTCAATGAGGCATTTTACTTCTAAGCGACCAGGAGGACTGAGGTCCACCACTCAAGCTGGCCACCATGCCGGGGCCTACTACCCTGTAGGCCTCCCCACAGCCTACTTCCCTGCTGGACCCGCTCCTGCAAGCATTCAACAGCTTGTTCACATGATTTTGGGTGAAACTACAAAACCGCAAAACACCTTCTGTCCCTCGGTGCCAAGCCATGAACTTACAGGTCCCAACTGCTGACCTACGCAGAAAGATGTGGCCTCTCCCACCTGTCCCTCGCGTGGTATCGCAGAGGTGTAAATGTGGATTGAAGCCTTGGACTGCACACTAGGCCCGGTGGCCTGAACTCCAAGCCAGCTGCTACACAACTGGATCACGGACTGCCCATGGTGGTCCCCGTCGGAAATTTTCACGCGGAAGGAGGGCTCAGAATAAGCCTGAACCAGGGAGTCCACAAGTTACAGTGCCAGCAACCAGTTGGGACTGGTCTCCAGGGTACCTCTTGCCAGAGCATGCTGCAGCTTGGGCCTGGTGTGGTGACGCGCTCAAGATTGCTGAACTCCAGTTTATAAGTGGCTGTACCTCTCCCTTTAAGGGCATTGACTGAGCAGGTTATAGGCAATCTCAGTAGCGACACCAGCTTTGTTATTACCTTACTATTCTTTTTGTTATACTTTACCAATCTCCTCACATATAATGTGTGCTGTAGCTTAATTACGTACATCCAGTGGTATTTATAGCATGATAATTCAATTACATGTCTGTATCTATAACCCTGCACCGCAAAAATAAAGAATTATAAAAAAACAAATAAAGCACACATTTAGGGAAAATAACATAATATGAGAATGTACTTACTGGACAGAATTGTAACTGGAGAAAGAAATTAGTCCTCCAAATGCGAGAGAAAATGAGTAGAAAACCTGTGTGCCAGCATCTAGCCAGGTTACTGGATTTGCAAGTTCTGAAACCTGAAATTAATATCACAAGTTCAGAGGCTCAATTTTATATATATGTATAATAAAAAAATACAACCCCTAATATTTAAAGTTTTTTTTTTTTAAAGCTCAAACTTGTACATATTGATATTGAACTGATACCAATATGTTTAGAATATAGTAGCTGACAATGTGTTATGTATTTTTCCACAATGTGTATTTGAAATCCATATGCACAGTAAACTGTGTGAAAAGAGCAAACTTTAAAGCTAGAATGTGGATATTTATTTTGGTAAGAACAAAATTTACATGTATTTATTCACTAAAATCAGAATTAGAACCCAAACCCAGGCTAAAATTATTCATCAGGAAAAAATTACTTGTACTCATAATTTGGCTATTTTGATTAACATTTTGCCTCTTGACAGTTTTTACATGTTATGCATGCCAAAATCTGAGAACGAATTTATGAATGTGAGGGGCAGTTGAGAGAACAATAAAGATGCTGGGAAGATGAGGAAGAAGAGAATATAATTAAATAATTGCTTGAGCTTCCTGATGCTTCCAGCAAGAAACTCACTGTCAATGCTCACACTAAACAATAATGGTTTCATATGTCTCACATCTCGGTTACCAATCACAATATTCGCTTTATACATGAATATTATATCTTATATTCAGCTTGTTAATCGTGCTGTCTCCTCTAACAGTGTTTTAGCATTCATAATTTTAGCACAGTTTTGCAGAGTTCCCCTTAAGCTTAAATTTGGTTACAAGTATAGGCATTATGAAACCCTGTTCCATGAACACGTTTAAATCACATTAAGGATGGGAGTGGAGTAGATTTTGGCATTGGTGTTGTGGTTCTGTCAGCTGTGATTTCAACTCCACTGTGCTGACCTTAAATTTGAGTTTATTTTGGTCCTGAAACTGTTGATTCACAGACTTGTAGGCAATATGTTACTTCGATCACTAAATTCATAATATTATGTAGATAAACATATTTTCTTAATTAGAATATTGCATATATAAAGCACTTACTCGGGTGGCACAGGGGCATTAACACGAAATTATCAAGACATTCGCCTGGCTGTTAGGATGCCCTTAGCTGGCTTTTAGTAGTGTTTGGGCTTCTTGTGCCACTAGGTAGAGATCCCGTAAGGCCAACACTCCTCCTCATTCTCGGAGGGAATCACTCTATGTTCCAAATAATAGGTTGTGCCTCACAAACAATGCTTTCTTGGCAGTAGTAGTAGTTAAAGCCTCACCTATCACGGCCAATCTATCTTGAACCCAATAAATTTTATCAAGAGGCCATCACCCCTTCAGAACCCCTTCAGAACATTCAGTGGCCTACTTTTCTGACAGTGCAGCTCATGGGTAGTGACTCTCATAACCACTTGGCAACTAGGTGCCTCCCCAGGCACTCCTAACAAGGTTACTTATAATTGTGCTTATCTTTTGAGATTTGCACTTTTTGTGAAATTAAAGGACACAATCTTCACACAAAAATAACTTAAGCAAGCCAAATTGCTTTAGGGGTCTATATTTAATATAACATGTGTGCATTTTGGTTCAGACGAATTACGTTCTGGGAAATTATTTGGAAAAATGATCTGGACAAACCAAAATAGTGGGAAAAGGCAGCCTATTAATATGCTGCAATGCAGAAAATGGCTATGCAATTTTAAATATTTTTACAGTGGGAATATTGATTTGTCACAGGTATAACTAATTCTGTATTACAAAGGAAGATATTAAGTGAGAGAGCTCTTTATAATGATTGCTTGTTTTTTTTTTCTCATACACCCTGAGAAGAACAAACATTTCCCACACATCTAGTCTGTAGCAAAAATTGCCAATGTTCAGTGTGGTAAAAACCCAACACGTCTGCCTTAAACCAAAAGCAAATGCAGAGGTATCAGGTGTAATCACACCACAATACTTAGCCAGACAGGGCAAAACCACTACACTTAAAAGCATTTAACATTAAGTTACCTTCAACACTTTTTAGAATACTGTTAGAGATTTAGAAAAAATATTTAAATTTGAAATCACTTTCTGTATGTGATGGGATATGTAGGCACAATCCCACCAACTGCATGAGAGGTAGTCCATTTCCAATGCAGCACAGTCCAAAGTGAAAGTTGTCACAGGGCCCAATCTCAGAACTTCTCTGTTACCACCGTAGCATGTATTTTGGGATTAGCCGCTCAACTCTTCTCGACGTGTCTCATCTTAGAAGACTTCTTCAGGAACTTGGTGTCCCTTGTGATCTTCACAGTTTATATACGCTACCTAATGGCTGCCGCACATGCGCCAAACAATCTGGACGTAACTCCATATGTAATGGCGCTAAAGTGATGTTCGTGCGCATGCGCCTGCCATACTGGAATGCATAAAAACTTTATTGGTAGATTACAGTTACAAATTACAGAACAAGTGAAATATAAGTCGTTCAGGAGTTTTAAAACTAGCGTTACAATACAAAAACATTGCAATATTAATCAAGAATAAAAGGTATATAAATTAAATACCAATAAAATTAAAATTAAAATTAACTTTATGTGTTTTGCATGCATTCATCAATTTGTGAAAGGGTAAACGAAAATAGAAAACTAAAACAATTCATACATAATAAAACAAATTATTAATAAAATATTTTAGGGATATCCATAAATATTTCAATGTATCTCACACACGGTCCAACTATAAGACAATATAGGACACAAAAAACTTTTGGGGGGAGGGGAAAATGAATATTCATTAAACCATAACAAGTACTAGTCATACTTAATATATATCTTAAATAAAAAATGAAAACTATACATTATTATTCATGACAAGGAACATTAAATTAATAAATATAATACTTAAAAAAAAAATAAGAATAATAATAAAATTAGAGAATGCTTAAAAAAGTTTGAACAACTTTTAAAATTAAGCGATCACTATAGGGCCAGGAACACAATCATGTATTCCTGACCTTATAGGGTTAAAACCACCATCTAGCCCCCTGTGTCCCTCATGCCTCCATTCATTTAGTAAAAATCTTACTGTATTCAAGCCAGAAGCTGCTGGCTCTGACCTGTCTGCCTCAGAAAAAAACAAGCTGTTTGCTGACATCATCAGAAGTGGTAGCCTGATCCAATCACAGTGCTTCCCCATATGATTGGCGGAGGCAGATCACGGGTAGAGCCAGCATGATTCAAACACAGCCCTGGCCAATCAGCATCTCCTCATAGAGATGAATTGAATCAATGAATCTCTATGAGTAAAGTTTAGTGTCTGCATACAGAGGGAGGAGACACTGAATGTTTGGATGCATTTAAGGCAGCCATGACTCAGGAAGGATCTCTAACAGTCATCTAATGAGTAGCCAGTGAAGTCATCACTAGGCTGTAATGTAAACACTGCATTTTCTCTGATAAGACAGTATTTACAGCAAAAAGCCTGAAGGTAATGATTCTATTCACCAGAACAAATTCAATAAGCTGTAGTTGTTCTGGTGACTATAGTGTCCCTTTAATATCATGTTACCCAATCCTAATATACATAATCTATAGATGCAATGAAAACTATGAATAAAAATCCTAAAGAATAATATAACCCTATTAATCTTACATGTAAATCATTGATAAAAATCTGACTTGAAATGCATCAAGTGGAGGTGAGCGTTGGGTCCTTTTGACAACTTTCATTTTGGATTGTGCTGCATTGGAAACGGTTTGTGGGGTTGTGCCTATTTTAGGCATCTATGTGCTTTTGCACATTTTTTAAGTATAATGTGACACTTTTTAATGTGAGTGTGATTTATTTGTTTTCATTTTTTTTGTATTATATTGATATTTGTTTTTTTCTCTTTAATGAGGATATACTTTTCTCATTGGCAACTATACTAGCACTGTAATGATTGTGACTCCCTGTTTCTATTTTCTTTGGTTTCGGTATTTGTAATGGATTAGGGAGTGATCCTATTTCAGAGGCTGTCACACTGGTAAATGTATTAATAATAAAAATATTATTAAAGTATTAAAACTCTCTCTAAAATATTAAATACTTTAATTTCTATAAAGAAAAGTACTTTGTTATTACCGGGGGATTTCAATTGTGCAGCTAATCCTATTCAGATATTGGATAAATGTGTAGTAAACCGGTCAATCTCTTTAAATAAATGATGTATAAAATTTGACATATACAATACTTGGAGACTTTTCCATCCGCATGAGATATACTTTACATATAGATCAAGTGCGCAGGGTTCATCATCAAGACTTGACATGTGTTGTGGAGAAACACACCTAATCAAGCTGTTTAAAAATATTGAAATTAAAGATAATACTTGGTCAAATCATGACCTGTTAATTATCCAACTAACGGATCTAATAAGACAATCCCTGATTAAGTCAAAATAGAATATTGAATAATATACATTCTCCCTTTTGATGCACTTATTCAGAAATGTTCAATTCCCAGCTATGAGATTTTTAATTATTTGAGCATCAAAATGTTTTAAATAAGCATTTACTGATTTGGGGGAGAGGGGCGAGGAAGCTACTGGGGAAAAAATGTACCGCTTCAGAGTTAATTAGGTTTTTGTTGGAGGCAAAGACCCTATTTAGAATGATTGTAAATCAGAGTGTACTTTCATCCTTAAGAAAGTGTGAAATCAATATAAATTTTATGATTACAGAAAGACTTTAGAGTTTATTTTTACAATCTTTCTTCAGAATGAAAAAAACAGTTCACTGCTTGGTCCCTACATGATTAACCAAGATATCTTTGGCACATACAGTGATTTGTTAGAGAAGTCTGGAGAGGGAAAGATCTCTATTACATTTCTGATGGGGTTGCTCCTGAATTAAATATTTTTGGAAAAAGACTTATAAAATGATTCAGTCCATGGACAATTTAAACCAAAATTCCATGCCTTCCTAATTCCTCTTAATCACCCTTTAGTTATGGCTTATGTGATTTCAGGAACAGTTGGCATTTCTATTACTATATTTTTTATAGTACTATATGTTTTAAAAGGTATCTAAATAAACAAAAGCCGAGTAAAGTTCAGTAGCTTGCAATATTGTTATATCCAGTGAGGTGGACTCATATCAAGGGAGGGGAAACTTTACAGAGGAAATAAACTCATAAGAGTAGTCCAGAAATGAAATAACAAGCAGGTTCCCCTTTCCCTCCAGACTATTGTTTTGTCCCCTCTACCTATGGCTCATAATCCTCTAAACACTGTGAAATAGAGAGACTGATGGATAGTATGACAAACAAGTAGAAAGATAGATAGATAGATAGATAGATAGAAAAACACTTTGCCTCTCCATACTGTATGAGGAGGAAAGCTGTAGATGAGTACCAATTACGTTTTAATGCCAAGTAAAATAATAACATCAATATAAATCTTAATACAAATACCTGTTTATGAATTGTATAGCTTTGTTTACATGAACTTGAATTTATTTTGTTTAAAGTTGAAATAATGGATTACTTACATCTGGAGTGAACAAGTACTTAATTCCACTCACTGAACCTTTTAAAGTCAATCCTCTAATCAAGAAAATTGTGAGTACCAAATATGGTAGGGTTGATGTGACATAAACAGCCTGAAAGATATATATAAAAAATAAAGTTACAATCAAAATAATTTTAAGATAGATATTTTATATCATTATTAAAATATGGAAGTATTAATCAATGGTTAGCTCCTGCCCTCACAGCAGAAAGGACCTGAAACAGAACTCTGAAATTAATAAAATGTTTCTGCTATTCTTTGCAAGTAGTTATTTCTTTTAGAAGTTCAAGTAGTTACTTCTTTTAGCAGTTTTATTTTATACTCACCAGCAGTCCAAAATTTTATTTGCTGCTCACTAGGCCAATGTTTTTGAAGGCCAGCCAGGATGTAGCATCTTGTCCATGGAGGCCCAGCAAGCAGCACATATGCGAGAGTAACTCTGTATATACCTATTTTAGGGACCTTTAAGGCAGTGGTGTATCCTGGTTTTGTGCTGCCCTAGGCAGGACAAAACTCAGGCGCCCCCCCCTCCCTCTGCGCCACCCCCACCCAACCTTTCCCCCCGCCCCGCATTCTAAATACACACACATTCACTGACAGATACGCATACACTAGCTAACAGAAACACACACTCGCTAACAGAAACACACACACACTAACAGACACACTCACACTCAGTAACAGACAAACACTCACTAACAGACACACACTAACATACACACACTCACTCACTAGCAGACACAAACTAGCACACACACACATTCACTAACATACACACACACTCACAGGCAAACACACACTAACAGACACACACACACTAACAGCCACACACAGTCAGACACACACACACACTAACAGACACACACACACTAACAGACACACACACTAACAGACACAGACACACACACTAACAGACACACACACACACACTAACAGACACAGACAGAAACACTAACAGACACACACTAACAGACACAAACACTAACAGACACACACACTGACACACACACTAACAGACACAAACACTAACAGACACACTAACAGACACACACACACTAACAGACACACACACACACACACACTAACAGACACAAACACTAACAGACACACACACTGACACACACACGCTAACAGACACAGAGACACACTCACCCACCCACATTAACACATTTTTTTAAAAAAAAAAATTTAACACCTTTTTTTAAATTTTTTTAACACATTTTTTATTTATTTTTAACACTTTTTTAAATTTATTTTTCACACATTTTTTTTATTTATTTTTCACACATTTTTTTAAATTTATTTTTCACACATTTTTTTTTAAATTTATTTTCCACACATTTTTTTTATTTAACACCTCCCCCCCCCTCCTTACCTTTGGGAATGCTGGGGAGGGGGGGTTTCTCTTCCTCCCTGGTGGTCCAGTGGCTGCTGGGTGATCGGGCGGCACTGCCTGGCGGGCGGGCGGCCGGCGAGGGAGCACTTCCCCTGAGCTGTCTGTTCAGCTCCCTCGCGCGCCTCAGAGTGAGGCTGGGAGCCTCCCAGCCTCACTCTGCGGCTGGCGAGGGAGCTGAACAGACAGCTCAGGGGAAGTGCTCCCTCGCCGGCCGCCCGACCGCCCGCCCGCCCACCAGGCAGTGCCGCCCGATCGCCCAGCAGCCCGCCGGCATGTCTGTTAGCCGCAAGGCTAACAAGACATTTGCCTTGGGCATTTGGGGGCGGCTTTTTTGCCGCCCCCTGGAAAATGCCGCCCAAGGCAAATGCCTTGTTTGCCTCGCGGCTAATACGCCCCTGCTTTAAGGACCAAGCTTCAGTTAGCTTGATTTGTGTTAAAGGAACAAGGCAATTTTGGCAATTTTGCTATGTGCGTATTCAGCCTCAATTTCCATCTTCTACATTGATTGAACCCACACATGTTATATACCATTTTTAAAAGACAAAAAAAGGGCTTTCATTTAATGTGACATATACATGCAAATTCTCATTTATCTTTGGTTATAATAATGTGTTCATCATTAGTGCAGCTTGCAAACATTGATTCAAAATAAATGCATTCATTTGTCGTGATTTTTAGAGTACATCATGTCTGGGATTTCCACTTATATTGTTAGTTATAGGTCACAAAATACATGGAATTAAATATAATATTAATGTGGAATGATTTTGGAATTGGAATGTTTAATGGTCATCAAAGAAAACAAAAAAGCACAGAAAAGACATATTTATATAAAGTAGACATCACAGGATATTTACCTGAGGGTATTTTGACACTTCTTATGCAGCCATTTAACTGTCAATCTCTGTTAAATATTGTCCAAAGATAGTTTTTTTTAACTACACACATATAAGGTTTTTGTTAATGCGTATATTCCTGATGTGTGTTACTCCTGTACAAAATATCATATTGTGTTCGACTACATGTTCTGCAATGTATCCCAATGTACCCCAATGTATGTATTTGACTACTATCATATGAAGCTACAGTGCCATATAAGCTATATATTTACAGTTAGAAATTTGATAGATTGATTTGATGAGCATATGTCTCATTTTGGGGCATTATAGCAGGTTGACTGTTCAAACTAACTGTACTGGTGCCTCCGTAATTAGGTACACAGTACAGTTGCAGTGGCATGATATGCACTCCTGAGTTTAGCCTTTTTTACTTTTTTAAAAAAAAAGCAAAACAGTCACATCTTAACATATAATTTAACAGTGCTATGATTTGTTTATTGTTGGTTAGAAATGTGTGATGTAACATGGCGGGTTTTAACTTGCCAGAATGACGTGGTCTGTGAGGCTACCAGGAGAGAGACATAGAAGGTGGGCATGTGCCCCCAGCTTGTGGTATGCTTGGGTTATCTGTGTGTCAGCAGGGAAGGGCCTTGCTATATGACGTTTGGTGATTCTGTAACTTATGTATCTTAGTGGTGGCTACAAATTAGCAAGCCTGTAGTGGCGTTTGATCTGGTTTGGCTAAAGTGCCATGGCCCTAGTAAAGCCCCGGCTATAAGGGGATATACTGTCTCTCGCTTCTGTTACCCCTAACCAATAGGGTGTGGGGGGGGGTGTTTAAAGGGGCTAGCATGTGGCCAGACCCCCAATGAACAGAGCAGCATTTTAGGCCTCAGTAGGTAGGCCACAGCTTTCCATTTAGACCCAGGAAGACAGTGGCTGATGCGAGTGTCTTAGCAACCCTAGCCAACATAAAATGAAAACAATAACAACAAATCTTAAATGATAAACATATGAAGCAGCTCATGGCTACTCGAAGTAGTATTCCCTTGCTTCCTAGTCAGGTTCCCATTCTCATTGTTGGTTGTAAACGTGAGACGAAGGATACCACGGTGGTCGGATCCCAACGGTGAGTATCGTTTTGGCCTCCTGTCTCCCTGTCAGGAACAGGTAGTCCCAGTGCCCTAAACAGTACTGGTGCATCCTCAGTAGAAGATAGGCTATGTACAGTTCCATTATGTTCCACCACAAGGAACTTGGCGTTGCCCTACGGTATGAGATACCGGCTGTTCTCAGCTGACTTGTGATGGAGAAGAGCGATTATCTCCACTGCAGGCTGGGGAAGAATGTCAGTTATGTGCCATCAAACAGATCTTGGTCCACAGGGCTGTTAGTAAAGCTTTCTTGTCATGTGCGAGGGAGCAACAGGCTAGCACAACTCTAACGGCTGATGTAGGACCTCTAGGGGATTTTGGTAGACGGAATACCCCATTAGTCATGAACTTTTTGACCTGTGTCAGTGGTAAGAGTCAGGTCACCATGCGTCTCAAGTAGTGTGGCAGCTCTTCCATAGTTACGGTCTCAGGTACACCACATATTTTTAAATTGTTGCGTGGTGGGGGGGGGGGGGACTTTCAAATCTGACTATGGATTTGATTATTTATGTTATTTGTTATAATACTTAAATTGGTCCCTATTCCCCACGACTCTACCCCGTAAAAGGGATAATAAACTTTTCATTGACTTAGCCGATTCCAGCGCAGAAGTCCCTTGGTGCTGTGCCATGTGCGGTGCCTTCGCCAGCCGATGGGGCTGACCTTATCTTCTTGCGCAGCGAGTGTTGTGCATACTTTAGGCCTTCCCTGTTGGATAGCATTGAATAAATGCTTTTTATGTGGTTTAGCTTGATTCTGAAAGTTATCATGCAAATAATGAGAATCGACAGCGTTGTTTCACAGAGCCAAACACTGTGAAACTGCTGTAAGAGCCTCTGGTGACTGTCTACCAGGGCAGTCTTAGCACAGCAATGTAAACATTGCAGCTTCTCTAAAACTACAGAGATTTACATTGCAGGGCTAAAGGAGACATGAACACTGCACCCAGACCACTTCAATGAGATGGGCCTATAGTGTCCCTTTAATACCAAAGCAGTGTAACCTTTCAGCTGTGCCATGTTTCAACACTTCTAGTAAATCATGTGGGATGTATAAAACTGTCAATCACATTTTTTTTTTTTTTTTAAATTGAACCACTAAGAAACAAGTTAACATATATGGATATTACCTTTCCAGTTGTTTCAATGCCTCTTATGGTACACACATATAAAACACCCCATGCACAGGCTAAGCAAAGCACAAGCCACCACTGGAGACTTCCAGAATCATTTATTGATGTAGAAATATTTAGAGTTTCTCTGTACCAAAAATAATCAACAGGAGAGCTTCTCACACACTCTGTAACATACTCTGAAATTAAAAGAAATATATATATATTTATATGTTAGATTATAATCACAGTAAAAAGAAGAGTTATAGCTTTTAAAACATACTAAATTATATTCAGTTTTTTTTGTGTCCCAGTACCTTTTTATAAGATGTGCTGCCTGCATTGTAATATTTAACTAAAATGTATTGACTAGGGGGCGGGGCCTGACAGCCAAGAAGGCCGGCCGCACATTCTAAGAGCTCCTACAGCTCCGGGCATAATTGAGCTACTAACGAACAAACTAAAAGAGATAGCAGCACAAGGCGACCGGGAAAAGATGCACCATAACCCGATGCACAAACGGGTGCCTGTCCGGCACCGGTGCTCCACGGAAAAACCCACACCGGCCATGCAGCCTACACCGGAGCAGGACCCGGTGCCCGGGGGAGGCGGACGATCCCCCGGCACGGGAAGCGCCCACAAGCGAGAACCCTCTACAGCCCTGCTGCCCCCCCCCCCCTCTGGACCGGCGGGGGATATCCCGGTCCTCGCAGGGGACGATTACCCCCACACCACTGCTTGAACAAACGCCTACCACCAAGCGAAACCGACGGGGCCGAACTAAGATGGCGGTACAGGCACAGCCTGTGACTCGGCATACACTTGCTGTGCCACCCAGGCATACCCTGGAGTTTTTCGAACGGCTGTGCACCCACCTTTGGACCAAGCACAATGACTGCAGATGGTTCTATAAGCTGGCGGGAAGAGCAGTAGCAGCGTGGATCCGCCCGACTACCCGGCGCCACCTGCAGGGAAATCCCCCTCGTAAAAGCAGAAAGGCCTCCAGACGGAAACAAAATCGAAACTCAATACGGCGGAAAACAGGGCCGGGTACCTCGGACGCCACAGCTCAAGACCCCAAGCCCCAGAGGTGGGCCAAACAGCACACACGACTTGCCTGTCATCAAGCGGCCCCAGCGACTCTTGATGGACAGGGAGCAGCCCCTTAGGTGGAAAATCACAAATCACACAGCGATGCCGCCCAGGATACAGCGAGGTTGTTTGCAGGCGGGTGGAACCTACAGAAATCCCATCCACGACCCACCGGAGATGGAACCCTGATGGGGCATCTACCCTGCCACACAAGACAAGCCACCAAAATGGGCATTGGGTAACGCAATCCCAACCGGTGCACCCAGAGGCTCACGGCCTAGGACTCTCACAGAAACTTTTACTCCACTGAGGAAACAACTGGGACTTTTCAACACGAGGCACAAGCTGAAGCTGCCACTGCAGAACCTCACAAGAACAATGCTTTACATAACTGGGTGATGCTTTAAATGTTTAATTTGCATTGTGATACATGGTAGTAGTATGCATAGGTCTCTAATGCTTTCAGGGAGGTGCAGGCCAGAAGGGGCTAACGCAGTGCTTTTTCCTATGTTTTGGAACACCCCTAACTAGCATGATAGCTATTTAATGAGAGGTTAACAACTACTACTCACACCACGCTGATTCAGCTCTCCTATTACCATCAGCATATGACTGATAGTCCCTTTAGCTCAAATTAACCCCCAGTGGTTCATAACCTAGCCAAACGTGTTTACCCTTAAACGAAGTTACCTAGCATGTCTCCTAAGTTTACTCATGTTACTCCTACTACTTTTATGTCTCACCAAGGTTATTTCTTTTTATATATCTTGTATCTGAGACAAATGTTAGCTAGCGCCTGTTCAGCCTTCAGAATTAATGCTCAAATGTAACCCATAGCGAAGTATATGCTAGACAGAATTTGTGCAAGTTTGCTCAGAGAATCCTCATATCAACGTAACTGCGTGTATAACCAGTTCATATTACTCAGGGAAAGCTTATGTCTAATCTACTTTAACTTGTTCTTTTTTGTCAAAAAATATATAGTGCAAAGTATTTCCATGCCACGCAAATGTAACACTATGTATGATGATGATTTGTCTGCTGACGCTGTCGTGGCGTAGCACACTTGGCTGTAACGACCCGCACTGCAAAAATAAAGAATTAAAAAAAAAAAATGCATTGACTAATACTACGTCTCATTTTCTTTTCTAACGAAATGCAACTAGTAACATATATGCAATGCCAATTCTTATTCAAATATATACATCTGCAGACATAGTCATAGTATTACTAATCAAAGCATCTATAGATTGGTTGGGAAAGATCTATAGTATTAGCTAGCATGTACATATTAAAAAAGCAGAGCACCTGGATATTCATTATATTAAAGCTCTTCTTCCTTAATCACTTAAGGACGGAGTCAATTGTCCAAGATCTCAACCAAAACAAAACCTATCATTATGTTTGTTCAAACATAATTACTACTTTCATATTAAGTGCACCCACACTATATATGCCATTTTGTCAATGAGAAAGTGTGCTCTCATTTCACATTAAACATTTATATATGAAATATAACAATACAGGGCTTGACAAATTTGTTTTGAATCTAGGAGCCAGCTAAAATGTTAGAAACCAGTTTTTTTTCAATGACAAAATACAATTCTTAAAGGGCCACTAAAGCTTAATGTAGTGATTCTGGTGTCTATAACCTGCCTTTGCAGGCTCTTTAATGTAAACACTGATTTTTCAGAGAAAAGGCAGTGTTTACTTTGCTGCCTAGTGACACCTATAGTGGCAGTCACTCAGATAGTCACTAAAGTGATCCCCTATCTTAGTGCTGCACAGTATGCAGCATTGACAATAAGTTCCCCTGCACACTGTATGGAGTCACTGAACTCTCCCTATAGATTCAATGAATCTCTATGAGGAGATGCTGCTTGGTGCGGCGTATTGCAATAGCTTTCCGATACTTTCCTAAGGGAAAGCATTGGATTGGTTGAAATCATCAATCATGATTATGTCAGCCATACCGGCTGGCCCAGCTGTGGTGAGACTGGCACGGTGTGGGAGAAAAGGTGAGTAAAAACACCATTCCCATGTGATCGGAGGCAGGCTAAACACACATACACTGATAGACAGACACACACACATACTCTGACAGACACACATGACAGTAACACAAACACACATATCATGACAGAAACATACACATACACTGACAGACACACACACACCATGACAGACACACACTGACAGACAGAAGCACACATATGTACACTGACAGACACATATACCATGACAGAAACATACACATACACTCAGACACACACACTGACAGACACACACACTGACAGACACAAATTAATATTTGTTTTAATGCAATTCTATTCCACCCAGCCTCCCTTCCTTTGGGAGAGCTGGAGTACATCAATTGTCCCTTAGGTCCAGTGGGAAGCTGGCTGGGGGACAGTGGAGGTTGATGGTCGACTAGGGGACAGTGGAGGTGGGAGGCCAGCTGCATGTATCGTGGGCAGGCCACAAAGGGAGCTGTGGTTTCCTTGCTGTGCCAAGGCAAGATCTGGCCCCAGCATCAGTAAGTGGTGTGCGAGGGAGCAGAGCAAGTAGATCACAGTTCCCCCGCTGCCAGTCCACAAAACACACAGCCTCAAAGGGAGCGGGCTCACAAATCCTAGGCACCAACAAAGAAACGGCGCACTGACCTGATCGCTCCTTCATCTGGGCTCTGCGCGACAACCGCCTCCACATGCCTAACGGATACCCCGTATTGTAAACCTCAACAACCACATAGACTCCCGCTCACTTGAAGGGTCTTTTGGACATGGACTGTTGCACTATGTTTGCCCCCAGCTATGCCAACCTTTTTATGGCTGACTGGGAGTCTACAGTTATTTGGGGGGAGCATGCTTGGCGGGAAAACCTGGTCTCCTCTTTTCGCTACATACATGACCTTAAAAAAGGAAAGTTATAGGCGCTCACTATAGTATTAAACACAGGGTATAAATGGTTTGCAGTATCCAGTACAAGGATTCCCAAACCTTGTGGACAGTGAAATATGGAAAAGGTAGGAGGAAACCGCTCCCCCCCAAAATTATGTACAAAAATGTATACGTACACAGATCTTTTTAAAGTTGTACACACAGTTGACATCAAAGATAAAAGCAAAAAATATAATGGTGCAGTACAGTATGTACAGTGAGTAGGTGGTCAATAATCTTTTGTGTTTTTTCACTCACATTTTATTGAGCTAACTCAGAGCTCAGCTGTATTGCGCATGGACGGACCAATCCCCGTCTAAGGATACATGATGATATGGATGTCCCAGGTGTCTCAAAGTGCAGTATGCAGGACATATATATGAATGAGCACAAGAAAAGATACTCCAATGGTGAAGTAAGTACTAATACATATTTAAATGTAAAAATAAAGTAATGTACTTATATTTACTAGAGCACAACTTGCTTTAGTATATAAAGCATGGGTGGTATAATCCCCACCTAGGAATGTGATGGTGCCAAGAAGCAAAACAAATGGATAAATAAAGGTATATATATAATTATAAAATATACTATTTAGTAACCATCCAAAAACAATAAAAGCAATATAAAATAGCTTAAAGGAGTCCTACTTTAAGCGTTTCGCCTGTCCAAGGCTTCTTCAGAAGTGTGGTTAGTCCTCATAAATTTTGTTTAAATAGGCAGTCTGTAAAGGGAGATTGCTTCCTTGTGTGCTTGATTATTGATTCCCTGTAACTATTCTGGAATGCACGCGTCATACTGGAAGTGACGCGGTGTTCTACCATTATGGTGTTTCATAACAATTTAGTTATATTACTTAATATAATATCTAGATTGCAGCACATATCCTGTTATTTGCTGCAATCTATATATTGTATTAAGTAATATAACTATAAACTTCCTCCCCCTTTTATTCCCATATATTGCCCTTCTCAAACATGGCCGCAAAGAAACTTCCGGAATTCAGAGAACATAAGAGATGGGTGTGTCACGTCACTTCCTCCGTGACGCCACGCCCATTCCGGAACAACATTAACTTACCCAGACAATATATAGACTATATCAAGTGTCTAAGAAGATACTCAACTTCCTAATTAAATCTACCTCCATTCCCCTTACAAGAAGGAATACTTATTACATCAATTGGAATGCAACAGCGCAATTTTGGTTCCATATGCGTTCCAAGCTGGAATGCATGAAACACCATACTGGTAGAACGCTGCGTCACTTCCAGTATGATGCGTGCATTCTAGAATGGTTACAGGAAATCAACACTCAAGCACACCAGGAAGCAATCTTAATTTACAGACTTCCTATATAAACTAAATGTATTAGGACTTAACCACACTTCGGAAGAAGCCTTTGACAGGTGAAACGTGTAAAGTGGGACTCCTTTAAGCTATTTTATATTGCTTTTATTGTTTTTACATGGTTAATAAATAGTATATTTTATATTTATATATATACCTTTTATTTATCCATTTTTTCCTAGGTGGGGATTATACCACTCATGCTGTATACACTAGAGTAAGTTCTGCTCTAGTAAATGTAAGTACATTACTTCATTTTTTCATTTAAATATCTATTAGTACTTACTTCACCATTGGAGTATCTTTTTCTTGTACTCAATCATATATATGTCCTGCCTACTGCACTTTATTGAGACACCTGGGACGTCCGTATCATCATATATCCTTAGACGGGGATTGTTCCATTCATGCACAATGCAGCTGAGCTCTGAGTTAGCTCAATAACATGTGAGTGAAAAACCAAACAAGAGTATTCACCACTTACTGTACATACTGTACTGCACTATTATATTTTTTGCTTTATCTTTGAGGTCAACTGTGTGTACAACTTTAAAAAGATCTATGTACGTATAAATCTCTGTACATAATTTTTTGGGGGCGCGGTTTCCTCCTACCTTTTCCATACATAGACGACCTGTTTTTTTATTTGGCAAGGCCTGGAAGCATCTCTGAAACTATTTTTAAACACACACGGTCACTCAGAACTGATCCATTTGTTGTTTATTGTCTATCCCCCATCTTATACTATATTCCTCATGTTTAAAAAAAAATATATATATATGAAGAGTTCCATCTAGTCAAATAAAAGATGGACAAATCAAGGCAACATAATAATAATGATCTGTTATTCTGAATTTTAGCACATGACAGGAGGCTTCCTATTTTGCATTTCTCTCTTTACTAAACCCCACAGCAGTAAAGAAAGTGAAACATTTAACCAATCAAAATGCAATAGGGAGTAAGGTATTCCCAGCAAATAGGCTCCTCCTCCTCTTTCTTTACTGCTCCATCGCAGACATGTCAGAGTTTTTGGCTCTTCCCTTACACATATATTTGTACTGTTCTTATGTGCTTATTGTGGTATATTTACCCAACAATACTTTCCTCAAAGACTTGAATAAACACCTAAATATATTTACTTCCCTGAACAAGGCTCAGTCCTCCATGACATCACCCCACCAGGGGTGTTTTTGGACGGGCTGGCTGCCAAAGGGGCCATGCTGCCAGCCGATTCTGGCCCCCGCACTTCAAGACACCAACCCTTCTACCCTTAGGTGGGATACCGTTAACAGTTCACATACACCCAAGGTGCAGACAGAGGTCGTGGACCACGTACCCGAGGCAGAGCATGATTTTCCACAGGTAAGCAATCATCTAACACATTACCTTCCACTTCATACAGCAGGTCGCATCTCTCTGTTCCTTCAGGAATGGCAAACCGTCTCCACGGACGCTTGGATCCTGCAAACGGTACAGGGATACATCATCGACTTCACGGAACCTCCACGACAAAGGGACGTTCCGCACCCCATTAAATGCTCAACAGAAGACACCGAACTCATACACAATGAGTTACTAGAGCTACAATCGAAAGGGGCAATCGAACCCGCCTCCGACCCGCGGGGGTTTTTCAGCAACATATTTCTGGTGAAGAAGAAAATGGGAGACTTCCCCCATCATAAACTTAAAAAGACTCAACGAATACGTCACGTACAGGCACTTTAAGATGGAGGGCATTCACCTCCTGAGGGACCTACTGCAAGACAAAGATTGGTTCACAAGACTCGACTTAAAAGACGCATTCCTACGGTTCCAATGGCAAGACCTCCCCTGGCAATTCACGTGCCTCCCCTTTGGCCTCAGCTTGGCCCCATGGTGCTTCACCAAATTAATGAAGCCCGTGGTCACTCATCTTCAAGCACAAGGAATTTGTTGCATTATATACCTGGACGACCTCCTATTGTTCTGCTCCGACAAATTCAGACTGATACAACACACACACTATACCACGGACCTCCTATCATCCCTGGGCTTCGTGGTGAACTTTCACAAATCAGCCACCTCCCTATCATAAACGGTACAATTCCTAGGATTCGAGACAGATTCTACCACAAACACCCTACGACTGCCGATGTAAAAAATCTCAACCATTCGCAAAGAGTTACGCAAGACCATTCGTTCCCATACCATTCCACTCCGCACCCTCGCCCGAATAGTGGGACTCCTCTTGGCTTCCATACAAGCTATCTTTCTATCTGGGCCCACTCCACTACAGGGCGATGCAACGCCTCAAAGCATCCTTCCTCAGGAAAAACCCATCATACGACCAGCCGATCCCGGTAATGGAAGAGGTCAGAGAAGAGCACAGATGGTGGCTAGACAGCATGGAAGCATGGAACGGCCGGGCCATCTTCGGGCACACACGCGACATTGTTCTAGAATGGGACGCCAGCCTCTGGGGATGGGGCGCGACAAGCGAAGGTGCATCAACAGGAGGCGCCTGGACCTCCCAGAACCTCAACATGCACATAAATTGCCTAGAACTCCTGGCAGGATCATTCGCCATCCGCAGTCTGGCAAAAGACAAAACGGACTGCTGCATCCTTCTGAGGATGGACAACGTCTAGGCGGTCCGCTACATCAACCACCTGGGCTGGGCTCGATCCCGACTCCTGTCAGAAATAACGAAGGAGATCTTCGACTACCACACAACATCTCCCTCACAGCGGAATATCTCCCTGGGGAAACGAACCTCACGGCGGACTGGTTCTCACGACACTGAAGAGACACCAGCAATTGGAAACTGGACCCACAGATCTTCCACTGTCTAGTGGAACATCAGAGCCCATTTCACCTAGATCTGTTTGCATCCCGCAACAACAGGCAAACACAGCTCTACTTCAGTTGGCTCCTGGATCCAGAGAGATCCGGGAATGCAACAGATGCATTCCTACAACCATGGCCGAACTCAGAAGCATATGCCTTTCCCCCCCTTTGCCATGATAGCGAGGACCATCCACTACCTGAGACGACAATGGGTATCGCTGCTACTCATCACCCCATTATGGATGGGGCAACCATGGTTTCCGGACCTCCTAGCCCTATCTTACAAGGATCCCCTCCTATTACCTTCACACCTGCTAATATGTCGACTTCTGAGGGGCATTCGGATACAACGACCTCCTCATCCCAAATACTCACAACTCTAGGACGTCGAGGTAGTTCTCAGTTTCCTGAGAGAATGGCCGACCAATGACAAACTCTCACTCCGCCAACTTTCAGCAAAACTAACGGTTCTGCTTTGCCTGGTTTCATTCTGCAGAGTATCAGACATCCGGGCATTTGACATAGACGCCTTCTCGGTCTCCCCAGACGGAGTCACGTTCCAGGTATCTCGTTGCACGAAATTGCACTCTACAATGGTTTTCTACCCCTTCTTCAACTCCGATCCACAACTCTGCGTCATCAACACTCTACAACGATACGTTGAAGTTACACTTTCGATTTGGACACCCCCCTCAGTACAACTCCTCGTGTCATATGTTCAGCCACACGTCCCCATCACTACTACTACCCTTGCCAGATGGGTTCGGTGGATACTTTCATTAGCAGGTGTAGACGCTTCCTTCGGGGCCCACTCAGTATGCGTAGCGGCGGCTTCCTCAGCTTTCACGGCAGGTGCCTCGCTTTCGGATATCCTACGTTCTGCGGACTTGTCAAGAGAATCAATGTTTCGCACCTTCTCCTTCCGCCCGAACTCCAACGTGGCCATGTCACTATTAGAACAGCGTAAAAATGCAAAATAGGAAGCCTCCTGTCATGTGATAAAATTGAAGATTATGCTAGCGTCAGTGTACCTATAATCTTAATTTTAATAATGACAGGAGGCGAGTATTTTCCCACCCTTTCCCACCCTAGGGAAGATGGGAGCATCCGAGTACCTGTATTATCTACCTTCTTTTTTATTCATATCTCTACATCAGTCATTTGTTTTGTCTACCATCAGTCATGTACAGTTAGGCACTTATTATTAATCTTCATTTTTATAAATCTCATATTATACGCTTAATCTTTAAAATATCATTAGATGGATCACAGTCATGGTAACAACCAGTTTGGAGACCTCATTCTAACCCATTTCACACTCTCATTTAAGATTAATTCCATGACATTCTGGAACTTCTTCGGGAAACTACCCAGACTGCTCCTGAATAGTGATGTACCAAACGGTTCGCTGGTGAATAGTTCCTGGCGAACATAGCGTGTTCGCGTTCGCCGCGGCGGGCAAACACGTGCGCGGTTCGATCCGCCCACTATGCGTCATCATTGAGTAAACTTTGACCCTGTACCTCACAGTCAGCAGACACATTCCAGCCAATCAGCAGAACACCCTCCCTAGCATACCCTCCCACCTCCTGGACAGCATCCAATTTAGATTCATTTGGAAGCTGCATACATTTTTTTTTAATTTTTTTTAGAATTTTTTTTATTTTTTTATTTATTTATTTATTTTTTTAAATTCTTTATTTTTGTAGTGCATGGAGGTATAACAAATGAGCATGTGGTACCCCAACGGCATTCCTCATGCTTTTCAAGTAACAATTGTAACAATAGGGTATATGTTAATACCCTAGTCTGCGCGGAGCCCTCCATGGGTGAAGATGGATTAATTATTTTTTTTGCGCTCAGGTTTTTTATTTTATTTTTATGTTCGACGGGTATGATGGCTTTTTATTTGGCCTCTTTTGAGGCTGAAAAATGAAGATTTTAGAAAAAAGAAGACGTTGAATAGTAAGTTGAATTTTACTTTACAGGGTAGTAATTGTATTCCCCCCTCACTATTTTTTAGGGTGAGGGGGGTAGGTAGGGGCTTTTTCATTTGGGTGTGTGACTAGGGGCTTGGGGACCCCTAGTCACCTTTGATGGGGGAGGGGGGATTTTCATTTAGGGCCCCCACCCGCCGCTCAGGGGTGGGGGTCGGGGGGGACAGTAGGTATATAGAGGGAGCCATGTTATTCTGTATATAGAGGGAGCCATGTTACTCTGTATATAGAGGGAGCCATGTTACTCTGTATATAGAGGGAGCCATGCTATTCTGTATATAGAGGGAGCCATGTTTACACGGTATATAGAGGGAAGCCATGTTACTCTGTATATAGAGAGGAGCCATGTTACTCTGTATATAGAGGGAGCCATGTTACTCTGTATATAGAGGGAGCCATGTTACTATCTGAGGTGGTTAACTATGATTGGCCCTGGCATGTTTGTTAGTCTGGCCTGCATGGTTGTCTGGCATAAATAAAAGTAGTATGTTTCAACTATATTAGTAGTTAGACTAGTTTGCACTAAAACATGTGCAAATGGGGAGTTTGCGGTTGTGCAAATGGACTGTTTGCGGTTGTTTGCGGTGTGTTAAACGGGGAGTTTGGTCTGTCACTGTGAAGCTGGCATAACCCTTACACTACCTGATCGATACAACATCATACCTGATGTTTTAAAGCTCGTTATTCCAAACAATTTAGGAATGTTTTTGATTTATGCCCTTTATGGATTAAAAACAGACTCTGCATCAACTATGTAATTTTCCATGGGAGTTTTGCCATGGATCCCCCTCTGGCATGCCACAGTCCAGGAGTTAGTCCCCTTGAAACAACTTTTCCATCACTATTGTGGCCAGAAAGAGTCCCTGTGGGTTTTAAAAATCGCCTGCCCATTGAAGTCTATGGCGGTTCGCCCGTTCGCGAACATTTGCGGAAGTTCGCGTTCGCCATTCGCGAACCGAAAATGTTATGTTCGTGACATCACTACTCCTGAATCCATGAAGATCATCACGCTATCAGACGTTCACCCATTGGTGTTGGTTACAATCTCGATCATCACATTACTGGACGTTCACCTGTTGTGTTTTTCCAGATGTTATTTATTGAATTTTTCACTGTTGCGATGTTGCTTTTGAAAGAGGAGGAGGAGCCTATTTGCTGGGAATACCTTACTCCCTATTGCATTTTGATTGGTTAAATTTTTCACTTTCTTTACTGCTGTGGAGTTTAGTAAAGAGAGAAATGCAAAATACTCGCCTCCTGTCATTATTAAAATTAAGATTATAGGTACACTGACACTAGCATAATCTTCAATACCTAAGGACATTCTACACTAGATGGAAGATGAATATAAGAAGTTGACATTTGATGATTAAAATAAAATGAAGTATATTAATAATAATTATTGGAAAAAGACTCAATGATAATGAGGAAATCATCAAATAAGTGTGCCCAATCACTTCATCCAAAAGTCTACCCTTCTCTCTTTCCCCTGGCTCTTTACATACATTTAGTGTCTTCCACCCTATTAATCCATTGTTCCATATTGGAGCCTAGACTTGCTTCCTGTATACTGGAATGTGTGCCTCCTATAATGAACCACAATAGTGTTGATGATGGTCAGTGAATTAATGTGGCTACTCTGGGATAACTTGTAAAGGATTAAGCTTAATAGAGGTAGAGAAAATCCCTTTTAATTTACAAAAAAAAATATTTCAGAAAGTCTGCATACTCTTACAGAACCACCATATAGTTTCCATCACCTCGCTGCACCTCCAACACACAGCACTTACTGAGGGAAAGCATGTATGGAGCTGAGCTGCAGTAGCATATCAGCTCACTACCCGGTTAAAATAGGCTTCTCTTTTAGATAACCCTACTTGGGTTATTCTATGGAAAATATAGGCTTTTTCGGTAAGATTTATGTGTAGCTCCTTAGCACACTTAACCTGATAGCTAAATGCTTTCCCCTATTTCATCGACAATTGTCATTTGTAAGTGCTGTCTGGTTGACATAGTAATTTAAACAGAGTGAAGGATCTTGGTTCCCAGCTAGGAGTTACTGTTTTCTTTAAAAACAAGAAAGTTGGAACTATTGAAAGATAGGGAGAAATATAGTTTCTTGTTTGTCTCCTCTTAAATCCATCATTGTAGGAATAGTGTTAGTATAGAGAATCTGCTGCAGCAGGGCAAGCAGCTCCCAGTTGTTGAGACAGGTAGCCAAACCTTGGCCATTTTGGAAATCTGAGTTGTCAGCAATATGATATAAGTGAGATATCCCTGCTGACAAATGCCATATAGTTTTAAATTTCTCCAGTATTGGAGGATATTCCCAATCAGGCAATGAATAAGTTGTAATTCTATATAAAGTGCAAGTTTGCCATGAAAGAGAATATAGAGGTAACCGGGAGAAACTTTGTTCCAAAACATACCAGGATTTCTGATACTTTAGTCCATTCCTGTATTGTTGCAAAAAGAACAGCTAAATAATGATACACATTTGAGGGAAACCCAATCCACCTCTAAATGTGGATGTTTATTATTGCACACAAATGAATTATAAATACTTTTAAGTTGGTGGAAAAAAAAGATTACAGAAGGGACATTGGCAAAGTTTGGTATAAAGAGAGCCGTTTTGGTAAGAACATCATTTGAATAATGTAAACTTGCCAAAAATGAGGCTTATTCCACTTTTTCAGATTTAACTTAATATTTTCTAAAGGAAGCATATAGTTAGCTTCGTATAACCTATTATGGGTGTTAAATATTGTAACGGTCGGACCGTTTCGCTCAGAAGGGGATAAAAACCGTTTAGGCGATAATCCCCTTCCCCATAGAGCAGCAGCTACTGCAATCACCAAACTCCCGAACTGCACACTGTACGAATTCACCAACTCCCGAACTAGAAACACACGAACCCTGGAATCAGACGAACAGGAAAAGCATGCAGTCAGCATACAATCCAATTCCCCCAAAGAACGAGACGACACATTGCTTTGAGGGTTAAGCAGGAACTCGGGTGCTGGCACACCCAGCCTGGTTTTTATTGCAGTTGTTACAAATACAGGTCCACCCACAGGGAGGTATAAAACAACCACTCACACATCAGTTGCATCCCACATATTCCCTCCCCTTATCCTGAGAGGAAACTCAATTATACATACAGTTAAAACATACTTTCTACCCAACTTTCATAACGCTAAAACCATACATCACATTCACATAAAAATACATATCCACAATCAATCCATTAAGGGGAACAACATATTAAAAAATGGCATGAATCAGACTAGGGGTTCAAAAGTTAGTAAAGTATCTTTTAAAACCCCTGCCAGCATGGCTTTCCGGCTCAGACCGGTTTTACAGAGGCCTCTATCCTGGAGACAATGGGGAAAGTAATCCAATTATCCAGGGATAAAGGCAGACTCCATTGAGCACATGGTTGCAAAAAGACATAAAACACTTTAAAATACAAAGTCACCTTTTACACATAACACACAGACATTTCACATATCCCCAGATAGCTGGGATCTGAATGCACAAAACTACCGAATAGCGCTCAGATCCTATTCACACAGTTCAATTGCCATGGAGCTAAAGTCTTTCCCATAGTCTTTCATTATATGAATAGGCTCCATGGCATAGCTATCTGGGGTATCACATTCACACAAAGTCTGGTCCAAAGGCAAGAGGCGGGCAAGCAGCCCCCTCCAAGGATAGTGGCAAGGTCGGTTTCGCCACAAATATACTCCCAAGTATTTTTAATGCAATTCAATTTTATATATATATATATATATATATATATATTGAACTGGCATACATATAAAGAAGGAATCAAAAATGTTCCGACTTAATAAGTTATATCTGACTCAGATGGCAAGTAGAATGAGATATAACTGTTCTATCAATAGGATGGGATCAGTTTAAAATATAGACAGATAGGGCATTGTGGCAGGACCGCTGCCGGTTCGGGAATTGCTGTGTGTTTCCCCATTATTTTCGTAGGTATGTGCCAGCTCCCCGTTCGGGAGGTCCTACACGAAGGGAATGCATTCACCTCCCGAACAGGGACCACCCCGATAACCCATTTAGAATGTTGGTGTGCCAAACTCCCCTGTCCTCGTGAGTTTGCCACGAGCTCCTGGAGGAGCCTGCTTGCCAACCTCCTGCCCACCGACAGCGGGCCAGGTGAGCCACTGTAAAGACCCATATTTTATTCCCCCTAGTTCCCCTGGTTCGGCACTTTCCATTCGTATGCATAGAACCGAACGCTAGCTTCCTGGTGGCCATTCACATGGTCCAAAAACATGAATAGACTTCAGGGGGACTTAGCTGCAATAGCCCTCAAACTATTTTCAAAATTAAGACTGTGCAGTTCCTGTTCGGTCCCCAGTGGCACTTAGCCGCGAGTCTATGGAACTGTTTTCGGCTAGGGGATCATGTGTGCGGTCAGTCAAATTATGACTTCCAGGAAATTCCTGAACCCCTAAACCAATCTGGGTGCGTTTTGGATATGTTGGTCACCCCGATCAGGTTACATCAGGGGATGTAACTTTTGTGGGGGTTTATGTATTCTTAAGGTACTTTAGGGGTGTTTGGGAAATGTGTTTTTTTTTGTGCTTGGATATAATTAAATTTAATACGGTGCTTGACTCAATTATCTCCCAGGCACAGGGAAGGGATTATCTTGTTTTGTATGGGAGTGACCTGGACCTGAGAGCACTCCCAAGCAACTAAGTCCTGCAGAATCTTCTAAGCAGAGACCTTATATTTCAGACTGGGCCCCTTAAAACAGCATTAACACCCAGCACTCCCAAGCAACCAAGTCCTGCAGAATCTTCTAAGCAGAGGTATCATCTCTGGAATATTGCCCAACCCTGCCCTCCACTCTCCTTCCCCTCCCCTCCCCACACCACACCACCCCACCCCATGGTCATTACCTTACTTATAGATAGTGCAGATCAGCTGGTTTTCAAAATACACCAATCAAGTCACTAAACATCTCCTCACCTGAAATCCGTTAACATACTGCATCCTTAACAATGGTGGCATTAATATATATGTGTTTGTGTGTTTATATATATATATAGTAATACACATTTTCTCTAATGTTCTCCCTTCTATTTTTCACTTTCACGCTAACTTCTCTCATTACTAAAATATCCCTATCCTTCTGCTCACCTTTCCCTGGCAACACCATCTTCATTACTTCCACTTTACTTCCCTCCCCTCTATATTCATCCCATGCACTCTACTCTGCTGGAGATAGACCTTTCCAGTCTATCTCCACCAACTCCTCCCAAATCCTCAGTATATATACCCTCCTACATAACTTTCAAATCCTACTCCCACCTTCACTTCCTTTTTATCCTTCTGCTCCTAGCAGCTGGTGATGTCTCTCCAAACCCCGGTCCCACCTCAGCAAACATGCCACATACTAACCCAAGGATCCACACTAATGTTATACCCATCTCATGTTCCTCTAAATCCTCCTGATACTGCTCTCTGGAATGCACACTCTGTTTGCAATATTAAAAAAATGTACTGCTGTCCATGACTTCTTCATCTCTCGTTCAATAGATTTACTAGCCTTAACAGAAACATGGCTCCCCCCCTTTGACACTCCTACCCCTGCATCTTTGTCCGTTGGTGGTCTTTAACTTACCAACAACCCAAGAAACTCTGAATGTAAAGGTGGTGGTGTAGGGTTTCTCCTCTCCCCTCACTGCTCCTTTAAACCTCTACCCACCCCCCTTTCCCTCTCTTTCCCATAATTTGAAATACATTCAATTCACCTTTTCAAACCCTTCTCTGCTAACATTGCTGTTATTTATCGTCCCCCTGGTTCCCCTCTCCTCTTCCTTGACCACTTTGCTGCTTTTCCTCTCTTCAAATATATTCCATCCCTAATTCTCGGTGACTTCAATATTCCCATTAACCCACCTTTGACTTCTGCATCCTCTAAACTACTTTCAATTATTTCCTCCCTCGGGCTATCACAGTGGGCTAATTCTCCCACCCATGTAGCTGGCAATACCCCTGACCTAATCTTCTCTTATGCATGTACAGTATCTAATATCTGCAACACTCCATTTCCTCTCTCTGATCACCACCTCTTAACGTTTGCTCTTGTGTACCCCCTCACCCAACAATCTCAGCCTAACCCCCCTCAACTCAGGAGGGACCTTAATTATCTTGATCTCCAGCAGCTGTCAGCTAATTGATTCACAACTGCTATCCATCCCTTCCCTTCCCTCTCCTGTCCTTCACTGGCCATCTCCGCATATAACACTACCCTCACCTATGCCTTGAACACTGCAGCCCCGCTCCAAACAAGCACCTCGAGGAGAACCCGCCCCCAACCCTGGCATACTAAATCAACACGCTACCTGCAAAGATGCTCCAGCTGTGCTGAATGATCCTGGAGGAAGTCTCGCACCCAGTCAGACTTTCTCCATTATAGATTCATATTGTGTTCATACAGCGCAGCCATTGCCCTCGCCAAACAGTCCTACTTTTCCTCTCTCATTAGTTCATGCTCCCGCAATCCCAGGCATCTCTTTGACACCTTTAACCCCTTAAGGACAGACGACGGATATATTCCGTCATGATTCCCTTTTATTCCAGAAGTTGTGTCATTAAGGGGTTAATTCTCTTCTTTGCCCTGCTGTGGCTACCCCCCAAACTAACCTTGCAGCCAAAAGCTTTGCATGTTACTTTACCGACAAGATTGAACAGCTAAGAATTCTCCCCTCCTTGCCATTCTCTTTCTCAACCACACATAGATCATGCCTTTACTACCCTTCAGACGTTCTCCCTGGCTACTGACCAAGGGGTGGCTGCTCTTCTCTTTTCCTCTCGACCCAACACTTGCCCGCTCGATCCTGTCCCATCTCACCTTATTAGATCTCTCTCCACTTGTCACGTGCCTTCCTTAATGCATATCTTCAACTGCTCTCTCTCTTCTGGCATTGTCCCTGCTGACCTTAAACATGCCACTGTAGTACCTACCCTGAAAAAACCTCTCTTGACCCGTCCTCCCCCTCTAACTATAGTCCTATATCCCTGCTTCCTTTTTCCTCAAAGCTTCTGGAAAGACTTGTCTTTACCTGTGTGTCTCATTTCCTCAATTCCAACTCTCTCCTTGACCCTCTTCAAACTGGCTTCCGCCCTCTCCACTTTACTGAAACTGTGCTTATCAAAGTTACTAATGACCTAATCACAGCTAAATCCAAAGGCCACTACTCCATACTAATTCTTCTTGACCTCTCTGCTGCCTTTGACACCGTTGATCATGCTCTCCTTCTTCAAACTCTTTAATCACTTGGTCTCTGTGACTCTGTCCTTGATTCATGATTCGTGATTTTCCTCTTATCTCTCCCAACACTCATCTAATGACACCTCCTTCCCTCGTCCTGTCTTGGTTGGAGTCCCCCAAGGCTCTATACTTGGTCCCCTTCTATTTTCTCTTTTTACTGCCTCTCTTGGCAAACTTATTACCTCTTTTGAATTCCACTACCACCTGTACGCTGATGACACCCAGATATATCTCTCCTCCCCGGACCTCTCTCCGGCCATCCTGCAACGTGTCACTGCTTGCCTTTCTTCCATCCCTGACTGGATGTCCTCCCGCTTTCTAAAACTGAATCTTTCCAAAACTGAGCTCCTTGTCTTTTCTCCCCCTAATACTGATCCTCCTCTTTCACTTTCCCTTCAAGTTTGTGGTACCCACATCAGTCCATCCTTGCAAGCGCGCTGTCTTGGCATCATACTTGATTCTGGACGTACCTTTGAACCTCACATCCAGTATGTTGTCAAATCCTGTATATTCCATCTTAAAAACATAGCCCGCATCCGCCCCTCTCTTATGCAAGATGCTACCAAGGAGCTTGTCCATGCTCTAGTAATTCCCTGCATGGATTATTGTAGCCCCCTCCTGATTGGTCTTCCCAAAAGCCGTATTGCACCACTACAGTCCATAATGAACGCTGCTGCCAGACTGATTTTCCTCTCTAGTCAGTTCTCTCACACCTACCCCCTTCTGTCAGGCCTTACATTGGATTCCTGTATGCTATAGGAGTCAATTCAAGGTACTAATTCACACCTATAAAGCACTGAACAACTCTAGCCCTTTTATATTTCTTCACAGATCCATAGGTATGTCCTTTCTTGTTCTCTCCGCTCTGCCTGTGACCACCTCCTGTCCGTTGTTCGCACCCGTACGGCCAACTCACGCTTGCAGGACTTCTTGCGGGTGGCTCCCTTCCTATGGAATAACCTGCCTACCGCCATCAGACTCTCCCCTAGTCTTGTATCTTTTAAGAAGTGCCTTAAAACCCATCTCTTTAGGAAAGTTTATGGCCTCCCAGACTAACCTCTACCTCACACACCTGTCTCTTGCTCTCTCCTAAAGGGCAGCCCATCTTATTTGATTGCAAATTCCTGTCCTATTGTGTTTTACACCCCACCTCCTATAGAATGTAAGCTTGTTTGAGCAGGGTCCTCTCCAATCTCTCATTCCTGTAAGTTCTTTGTAAATGTCCTATTTATAGTTTTAAATTGAAAATCTGTTGGCGCTATGTAAATGGCAATAATAATAATAATAATAATAATATGTTACTGTAGTCTACTCTCAGGTCCAGGGGGGAGTGCCCCATGCCTGGGGACCTGCATATAAGGCCAACTGTGGCTGCCAATTAAGGTATTCCAGCTTGTACTCTCAGAACTATGTGTCATCTGGTTACTGGGAGGGGAATGGGCTATTCTTTAATCACTATTCCATAGAAACATAGAATGTGCCAAATTTTCTAAATACTGTCATTAGTCCCTGGCCTTATTTTATAGTTAGGATAGCCTTATGCCTATCCCATGCATGCTTAAACTCCTCTACTGTGTTAACCTTTACCACTTCAGCTGGAAGGCTATTCCATGCATCCACTACCCTTTCAGTAAAGTAATACTTCATGATATTATTTTTAAACCTCTTGATGTGGTAGTTTTTCTTCTTTTAAATATAGTTTCCTCCTTTACTGTGTTGATTCCCTTTATGTATTTAAATGTTTCTATCATATCCCCCCGTCTCGTCTTTCCTCCCAGTTATAAATGTAAGTTCCTTTAACCTTTCCTTGTAAATTTTATCCTGCAATCGATGAACTAGTTTAGTAGTCCTTCTCTGAACTTTCTCTAAAGTACCAATATCCTTCTGGAGATATGGTCTCCCGTACTGCGTATAATACTCCAAATGAGGTCTCACCAGTGTTCTGTACAATGGCATGAGCACGTCCCTCTTTCTACTGCTAATACCTCTCCCTGCTGCTCCATTACAGTGTCTGCCTACCTTTAAGTCATCAGAAATAATCACCCCTAAATCCCTTTATCTTAGATGTTGAGGTTAGGACTCTATCAAATATGCTGTACTCTGCCCTTGGGTTTTTATGTCCAAGATGCATTATCTTGCACTTATCCATATAAAATGTCAGTTGCCACAACTCTGACCATTTTTCTAGTTTACCTAAATCATTTGCCATTTGACTTATCCCTCCTGGAACATCAACCCTGTTACATATCATAGTATCATCAGCAAAAATACATACCTTACCATCAAGATCTTCTGCAAAATCACTAATAAAAATATTAAAGAGAATGGGTCCAAGTACAGATCCCTGAGGTACCCCACTGGTGACAAGCCCAAGCTTCGAATATACTCCATTATCTAAAACCCTCTGTTGCCTGTCACTCAGCCACTGCCTTACCTATTCAACATTATTGGAATCCAAATTTAAAGATTGCAGTTTATTGATAAGCCTTCCATGTGCAACAGTGTCAAAAGCCTTACTGAAATCTAGGTAAGCAATGTCTACTGCACCACCCTGATCTATTATTTTAGTTACCCAATCAAAACAATCAATGATATTAATTTGGCATGATCTCCCTGAAGTAAACCGTCGTCTCTGATCTTGAAGTCTATGTGATTTTAAATGTTCAACAATCCTGTCTTTTAACATGGTTTCCATTACTTTCCCCACTACTGATGTAAGGCTTATTGGCCTATAGTTGCCCGACTCCTCCCTACTACCTTTCTTGTGAATGGACACAACATTCGCTAACTTCCAATCTTCTGGGACCACTCATGTTAACAATGATTGGTTAAATAAATCTGTTAATGGTTTTACTAGTATACCACTAAGCTCTTTTACTAACTTTGGGTGTATTCCATCAGGTCCCATTGACTTATTTGTATTTACTTTTGACATTTGAATCATTTGTCCTTTTTCCTAACTGAGGCCCCTTTCCTTTATTTTCATCTGTAAATACTGAACAAAAATATTCATTGAGGCAGTCAGCTAGATCTTTATCATCTTCTACATACCTTCCTTCCTTTTGTTTTATAATCTAGCTATGCTTTGTTTTACTTTCCTTTACTCATTTATGTATCTAAAAAAGGTTTTGTCACCTTTTTTTACTGACTGTGCTATTTTCTCTTCTGAGTGTGATTTGGAGGCTCTTATAACTTGCTTAGCCTCTTTCGCCCTAATCTTATAGATCATTCTGTCTTCCTCACTCACTTTTTTTACAATTACTAAATGCTAACTTTTAGTTTTTTACTATTTTGGCCACATCTGCGGAGTACCACAGTAGTTTCTTGAATTTTTTGCTTTTACTGACAAGCATAATGCAATTTTCTGTTGCCTTCAGCAGTGCAACTTTTAAATAATCCCATTTCTCTTGGATTCCATTTAAATTGCTCCAGTCTGATAATGACTCCTTTAGACATATTCTAATTTTAGAAAAGTCTGTTTTTCTAAAGTCTAAAACTTTTGTTTTTGTGCAATGTGACTCAGTCACTGTTCTTATATTAAACCACACTGACCGATGATCACTGGATTGTAAACCTTCACCTACAGTAATATCTGATACCAAATCTCCATTTGTTAACAGTAAATCTAGTATGGCCTCTTTATGAGTTGGCTCCTCAACGACTTGTTTTAGAGCCAATCCCAGTAGGGAGTTTAGAATATGTGTGCTCCTGGCACAAGCAGCTATTTTTGTTTTCCAATTCACATCAGGAAGATTAAAGTCACCCATGATGATAACTTCCCCCTTCATTGTCATTTTATCTATTTCCTCAATCAGTACATTATCTAACTCTTCTATTTATCCTGAGGGCCTATAAATCACACCTACACAAGTTTCTGTGTGATTCCCAAATTCTAACGTAACCCAAACAGACTTTATGTTCGCCTCAATAACTTTTATTAGGCTAGATTTTATGCTATCCTTCACATACAGGGCCACCCCTCCCCCTTTCTTGCCTTCCCTGTCTTTTCCATATAAAGAGTACCCTGGTGTTGCTATGTCCAAGTAATTTTTCTCATTATACCATGTAACAGCGACTAAATTCCAGTGTGGAGGATTCAATAGGGAAAGTCCTTGTAAGGACTAGAGCTCCCAGAACTGAGTCTCAGGGTGCCTGGGGGTGTCTAGAGCGAATTCCCCCTTCAGCTCCAGGTTGGAGCAGTTCCTGGACTAGAGTGTTGTCCAGTGTCTGGGGGTTGCTAGAGCGAGTTCCCCATTCGGCTCCAGGAGTGAGTGGTTTCAGGGCCCCAGTAAAGGAACGGTGACTGAGGGCAAGAGTGCGGATATTGGTCCCCTGTTCTAGCTAGGAAGCGGTACTTTGGCGGAAGTACCCAGTTGGGGTACAGGGAGCTCCGTTACAATTAGTTTAGAACTTTCTCAACTTGTAATGAGGTGTCAAAACCACAAACTGCAAGGGAAGCCTCGGTGCGTGCCTCCCCTGGGTGGCGGCCCATTCGTTATTCGAACGCCGTCCAGGGGGAGCAGTTGCGGATTGCTTCCCACCTCGTTCTGTTCCTGAACGAGGACGTTCCCAGTGCCCCTTGGAATATTCACACCAATCAATTAGGACGTTGGCAACTTGCAACATAAGTGTGAAACCGCCAGGGAAGTAAATATTGAGTGCTCCTCTGGGTGGCCGCAGTTCATATAGACAGGCGGCAGCCAAGGGGAGCATTTGTGTCCTGAAAGGATGTACTTCCCTTGCCTGGTTTCACCCAGGGACCCTGTGAACGGAGACTGTTCATGATGGTTACCATTCTGAGGGTCCCTGAGATTGGTGGGGACACTATTTGGGGACAATGGCAGTTTAGCAGGCTTTCTGTAACTGGGAGCCCTGGAGGCAGGAAGCTGTCCCGTGCTGGGACGAAGACCCCCTGGTCACCAGAGATGGGAAACTCTATTGAGGGGGGGCAGGAACAGGAGACAAAGGGACTGAGTTTCCAGATCTGTTTTACGATCCCTGTTTGGGGAGGATCCTGGGAGGGTACATTGTTGTTCTGTGTGATCCAACCCTTGCATGGGGAAAGTATAAAGCCGAGTGTGGCCAATAAAGTTGTTGTTACACCTCAGGACTGTGTGTCGTCCGGTTACTGGGTGGGAAATGAGTCTTTCTGTATTTTAACCTATTCCCTTCTAGGGAAGAACGTGGCTGAGCAGGGTTAACCAGCCGGTTTGCTAGCAGACCGCTACAGGCTTGTAACAGTCAAGTTTATTTTTAAATTTAAATAAAGAGAAACCTTTATACATTACCAAAATTGGGTGGCAATTAATTCCACTTGGGAATCTCTTCTCTGGGTGCTCTGGCCGCCCCCCCCCCCCCCTCCTTAGTACGCCACTGCAAGTACTAACCAGACCCAAGTCTAAAAGTCTAAATGGCTACTGACTTCTGACAAGATCAGACATGTTCAGATCTGCATGGGCATAGAAAACAACTATCTAAAAAAATAAAATGCAGAAACCAACCATGGCCAAAGGTAAACAACATAGATAAAGATTTTGTAAAATATATAAAACAGGATTATGGCATATTAATAATTAACAGTTTTTATTTTGGTTTTATTTATATATCTCTGGTTAGAATCTGATGCTATGTAAACCAATAAAGTGGGAACCCCTGTATACCTAAGTGTGTGAACTACCTCATTACATGCACATCACTGAGAGCCAATAGTGGGCCCATTAACTTGAAAGTTTATATCCATATAAATACTGTTTTATTCTGTTGTACTGGATAAACTACACTATATTTGTTCTTTCTGTTTATGTTCTATACCATTCGGAGATCCCGATTGGCTCAAGACACCAAGTATATCCACAGGCGGTGATTGTATTGCCCAGATGCATACATTTAAAAGTAATTATCAGCTCCAGAAAAAAGTGCATAACTTTTTATTTAATTATCCTGAATTTCAACATACTACACTATATGTTGCACATTATCCTCCTTTCTTTTACATATTTGCCTATCTGAATTTGAATTGGAGGACACATGTAAGACACTGCTTCTCTCTTCCTTTTTCTACTATTCTCAGTAGCTGCCTTGCGGTTCAGGCGGAGAGGAGCTCAGCCGTACTCAACCTGTAAGATGCTAGCCCTTCAGATCCTGTCTCCTAAAACATGCATGCGTCCTTACGTCATCATGTCTCATCCCTATTTTTTTGCTCTTTATTTTATTTTATTTAATTTTTCTTTCTTTCTTCTTATCAGGTTTTTGTATTAAACCAGGAGAGCCAAAGTAAGCAAACGTGCATTAGAGGCCTACAGTGTCCCTTTAAATTTGTTGGAAAATACACAATTCCTTATGCAATGTGCTAGCTATGCAGCCTTTGTTTTAAAAGAATGTTATGCTAGTGTATTGTGCTAGGGAAGGGGCTAACATTTATTTCTTATGACTTGCGAGAACCTATTCCTGATCAATAAGGAATTGTACTTCAAATATTGCTCAAGTTAATAAGTCATTTTAGAAAACTGAGAAAAATACATTACCAGTCCGGTTAATGTTTACTGGACAGCTGCTCCATGGCAAAGGTTCTTGGAAGGAATTAAAAAAATACCACATAACCCAGGCTATGATGGTGTTGTAATACAATCCTACAAGGAAGGATACCATCATGGATGCAATGCCTGTTAAATATATGAGAGAAAATATTAATAATACATAAATATTACACCATACACATTGGAATCCTATTTCACAATTACAAATTCAATATTAAAATTGAAACATTCATAGAGGGTCTCAGTAAAATAAGTTCTTCCTTAGAGTTGCAATTGTTATTATTCTTGTTATTATTGTTAGTTTCCATTTATTTAATTACTATTAATTAATTTAATATTATTATACTTTAGTGGTTATGGTGCTTCGACTGCACACATAAATAATCAGTTCACATACACTGATCAGCTACAACATTAAAAGCACTGACAGGTGAATTTCAGTAATTATACTGTTACAATTGCATGTGTCAAAGAGTGGGATATATTAGACCAGCGGTTCCCAAAGTGTGGGTCGCGACCCACTGGTGGGTCGCAGGGCGATTCCCAGTGGGTCGCGCTGACCCACACATCCAGGGCCGCCGGCAGTCAGGCAGACTGACACCAGGAGGGAGCCCGGCGGCCTGCCCTGTATGCCGCCGGGCTCCCTCCAATCAATCTGCCCAGCAGCTCCGGTCTGCAGCTCCGCCGGGTGCAGAGCTGCAGACTGTGTGATAGAAGTCTCGCGAGCTCCCAGAGCGTTACCATGGCAACACTCAGGGAGCTCGCGAGATTTTTATTACACTGTCTGCAGCTCTGCACCCGGCGGAGCTGCAGACCGGAGAGTTACCCCACTGGACCACCAGGGAGACACTGGACCACCAGGGAATTAAATTAAGGTAGGACACAGCCCCCAAATCCTGACCCCCTAATGTAAATAATTTTCTCCCTACCCCCCCCCCCGTAACCCCTTCACTCCCTGCCCCTTCCCCTCCCCACCCTGTAACCCCTTCACTCCCTGCCCCCTCCCCCTCCCCACCCTGTAACCCCTTCACTCCCTGCCCCCCCAACTGTAACCCCTTCACTCACTGCCCCCCTCCCCACCCTGTAACCCCTTCACTCCCTGCCCCCTCCCCTCCCCACCCTGTAACCCCTTCACTCACTGCCCCCCTCCCCACCCTGTGACCCCTTCACTCACTGCCCCCCTCCCCACCCTGTAACCCCTTCACTCCCTGCCCCCCTCCCCACCCTGTAACCCCTTCACTCCCTGCCCCCTCCCCACCCTGTAACCCCTTCACTCCCTGCCCCCCCAACTGTAACCCCTTCACTCACTGCCCCCCTCCCCACCCTGTAACCCCTTCACTCCCTGCCCCCTCCCCTCCCCACCCTGTAACCCCTTCACTCACTGCCCCCCTCCCCACCCTGTGACCCCTTCACTCACTGCCCCCCTCCCCACCCTGTAACCCCTTCACTCCCTGCCCCCCTCCCCACCCTGTAACCCCTTCACTCCCTGCCCCCTCCCCACCCTGTAACCCCTTCACTCCCTGCCCCCTCCCCACCGTGTAACGCCTTCACTCCCTGCCCCCTCCCCACCCTGTAACCCCTTCACTCCCTGCCCCCTCCCCACCCTGTAACCCCTTCACTCCCTGCCCCCCCAACTGTAACCCCTTCACTCCCTGCCCCCCTCCCCACCCTGTAACCCCTTCACTCCCTGCCCCCCCAACTGTAACCCCTTCACTCACTGCCCCCCTCCCCACCCTGTAACCCCTTCACTCCCTGCCCCCTCCCCACCCTGTAACCCCTTCACTCCCTGCCCCCTACCCACCCTGTAACCCCTTCACTCCCTGCCCCCTCCCCACCCTGTAACCCCTTCACTCCCTGCCCCCCTCCCCACCCTGTAATCCCTTCACTCCCTGCCCCCCCAACTGTAACCCCTTCACTCCCTGCCCCTTCCCCTCCCCACCCTGTAACCCCTTCACTCCCTGCCCCCCTCCCCACCCTGTAACCCCTTCACTCCCTGCCCCCCTCTCCCCACTGTAACCCCTACCCCCCACACTGTAACGCCTGCTCTCCCTGCTCCCCCACTGTAACCCATTTTCTTCCTGCCCCCCCCACTGTAGCCTTCTCTCCCCCTGCCCCCCCCCACTGTAGCCCTCTCTCCCCCTGCCCCGCCCTGTAGCCCTCTCTCCCCCTGCCCCCCACTGTAGCCCTCTCTCCCCCTGCCCCCACTGTAGCCCTTTCTCCCCCTGCCCCCTACACTGTAGCCCTTTCTCCCCCTGCCCTCTACACTATAGCCCTTTCTCTCCCCTGCCCACCCACTGTAACACTTTCTCCCCCTGCCCGCCGCCCACTGTAACCCTTTTTCACCCTGCCCCCCTACACTGTTACCTGCACACACACTCCCTACCACACGGTCACCCTCACCTCTCTCTGCGTGTATGTGTATGAGTCTCCTTTTGTGTCAGTGTGTATCTGTTTACATGAGTGTATGTGTATCTGTGTGTAGGAAAATAAGTGTCATTGTGTGTGTATCGCTGTGTCAGTATGTGTATGTGTGTGTCTCTGTATGTGTGTATGTGTGTGTCTCTGTATGTGTATACACTGCACACATACTCTATGCAAAAAACATGCTTACATCCAAACACACATTGTGTATATGTATATTTATACACACACTGCATCCACTACACACGCACTGCAATCAAACGCAAACATTACATACAAACACACCCATGTATTAAAACACCAAAATGATATACGAACACCCCTTCATTCAAACACCGACACTACACACAAAAAGCACACCTACATTTAAAGTCCAGCACTACATTCAAACACCCCTGCGTTCAGACGCAAACATTACAAACAAGTACACCACTACATTCCAATGGCAACAGTACATACAAACACTCCCATACATGCACACACATACTTAAAGGACCACTTCAGCTTAATTAAGTGGTCTGGGTGCCAGGTCCATCTAGGATTAACCCTGCCTGCTGTAAACATAGCAGTTTCAGATAAATTGCTATGTTTACAAATGGGTTAATCCGGCCTCTAGTGGCTGACTCATTGACAGCTGCTAGAGGCGCTTCAGCGCTTCTTACTGTGATTTTCACAGTGAGAAGACACCAGCGTCCATAGGAAAGCATTGAAAATGCTTTCCTATGGACTGGCTATATGCGCGCACGGCTCTTGCCGCGCATGCGCATTCAGCCGATGACGGCTAAAGGAGGAGAGTCTCCAGCGCCAAGGGAGCCCGGCGCTGGAGAAAGGTGAGTTTTTAACCCCCTTTCTCTCCCTTCAGCCTGGCGGGAATGGGACCCTGAGGGTGGGGGCACCCTCGGGGCACTTTAGTGCCAGGAAAAAAAGTTTGTTTTCCTGGCACTATAGTGGTCCTTTAATACACAAACATGCTTACATTTAAACGCTCAAACACTGCTCACAAATATAACCCTGCAACGATGGACAAATGGTAGATTCCCAGCAGGCATAGCATTGTTGAAGTTCTCCGACAGGTGGAGATCTACCTTTTGGCCACAATTGCACTAGAGGGGGCCCCAGAAAGCATACTTGCACCAGGGCTATCTCTACATTAGTTCCACCACTGGGATAATCAATGTGAGGGGCCTGGATGAGCAGGACACAACGTCTGATTCTGACTGAGTCTGTGAGTAAGCAGTTGTATGCCTCTAAAACTGATTGCCATGATATGCAAAGTTTCTGCCTCTAAAACTGCCATGATATATCAACATTATGCATCTAAAACTGCCATGATATGCCAAATTATGCCTCTAAAACTGCCACGATATGCCAATTTTATGCATCTAAAGCTGATTGCCATGGTGTGCCAATTGTATGCTTTTAAAGCTGATTGCCATGGAGTGCCAATTTAATGCATCTGACTGCCAATTGTATGCCTCTGAAGCTGATTGCCATGATGTGCCAAGTTTGTGCATCTAAAAGTGATTGCCATGATATGCCAAGTTTATGCATCTAAAGCTGATTGCCATGGTGTGCCAAGTTTATGTATTTAAAGCTGCCCTGATGTTCCAATTGTATGCCTCTAAACCTGGTTGCCATAGTGTTCCATTTGTAAGCCTCTAAAACTGATTGCACGGGTGTGCCAATTTTATGCACCTAAAGTTGCCATGATGTGCCAAGTTTATACATGTAAAACTGATTGCCATAATGTACCAATTTTATGCATCTAAAGCTGCCATAATGTTCCAATTGTATGCCTGTAAAACTGATTGCCATGGTGTGCCAATTGTAAGCCTCTAAAGCTGATTGCCATGGTATGCCAACTGTATGCCTCTAAAGCGGATTGCTATAGTGTGCCAATTGTATGCCTCTTAAGCTGTTTGCCATGGTGTGCCAGATTTATGCCTCTAAAAGCAATTGCCATGGTGTACATCTAAAGCGGATTGCTATGGTGTGCCAATTGTATGCCTCCAAAGCGGATTGTCTTGGTGTTCACTTTTTAAAATATGCATTAAAAAAAGCAAGTGGGTCTCGAAAAATTACCATTTTGAAAAGTGGGTCTCGGGCCATAAAAGTTTGGGAAGCCCTGTATTAGACAGTCAGTTATTGCATTACATGTGCTTGGTGCAGAAAAATGAGCAAGCAAAAAGTAGTGAGTGACTTTGACAAGGACCAAATAGTGATGGATTAGAGCATCTCCAAGTCTTGTGATATGCTCCTAGTATGCAGTAGTTAGCACCTACCAAAAGTGATGTAAGGAAGGACGACCGGTGAACTGGCTTCAAGGTCATGGGTGGCTAAGGCTCATTGATGTACGTGGGGAGTGAAGGCAAGCCCATGTGGTCTGATCACACAGAAGAGCTACTATAACTCAGATTTCTCAAAAACTTAATGCTGGCCATGATAGAAAGGTGCCAGAACACACAGTGGATCTCAGCTTCCTGCATATTGGGCAGCGTAGCTGCAAACCGATCAGGATAACCATGATGACCCCTGCCCTGTTATCACCTTATGTGTGTGTCAGAACTGGACCATGGAACAATGAAAAAAGATTGCCTGGTCTGATGAATCACAACTTCTTTTAGATCAAGTGGATGGCCAGGTACATGTGCATTATTTACCTGGGTTAGAGATGGCAGCAGGATGCACTATGGGAAGAAAGCAGGCTAGGTCGATGTTAATTTGACACATACCACCTACCTAGAGATTGTTGCAGACCATGCACACCCCAGCATGGCAGTAGTGTTCCATGATAGCAGTGGTCTCTTTCAGCGGGTTCACACACCCAGGCACACTGCAAAAATTGTTCAGGAATGGTTTGAGGAAAATGATAAGTTGACGTGGCCTCCAGATTCACCAGCTCTTAATCCAATTGAGCATTTGTGGGATGTGCAGGACCAACAAATCTAATCCATAGAGGCCCCACCATACAACTTAAAGGATCTGCTCGTAATGTCTTGGTGCCAGATACTACAGGACACATTCAGAGATCTTGTGAAATCCATGTGCTTCAGTTCTGTTTTGGCAGCACGAGGGGGACCTACATGATATTAGCCTGGTGGTTTTAAAGTTGTGGCTGATCAGTTAATGCAAACTGTATATACATAAGTCACATAACCATCTGCATATGTTGTTTTGCATCCCTAATTCCAGACAGCTCTTTTCACCATTTATGCTATATACAATATGAAGTATATAATAGCCTATCTGGGTTATTCACTAAAATAATAATTTAAGAATTTTAAGTGAATTCAAAGTAAATTTAAAATTTAAGATCCAAATATCCAAACTAGAAAAATTCTCTAAGTCAGCTTTGCTTTCAGTTCAGCTACGTTGGCTTAAATTTGAAATTCACTTTAACCCCTTAATGACGGATGGCGGACCGGGTCCGTCATGCTGGGAAATCACTTAATGACGGATGACCCATCTCTTTAGGAAATATTATGACCTCCAAGACTAACCTCTACCTCACATACCTGTCTCTTGCACTCTCCTAAAGGGCAGCACTCTACTCTTTCCTCCAGCTCTGCTTCACTCCCACCCTATTTGATTGATATTTCCTGTCCTATTGTGTTTTACACCCCACCTCCTATAGAATCTAAGTTTGTTTGAGCAGGGTCCTCTCCAACCTATCGTTCCTGGAAGTTTTTGTAATTGTCCTTTTTATAGTTAAATACCGCCTCTCGTAATATTGTAAAGCGCTACGGAATCTGTTGGCGCTATATAAATGGCAATAATAATAATACAGACCGGGTCCGCCATGCGTTAAAATTAACCCCAGATCGCAGCGGTCTAACAGCAAATCGCGATGTCCCAGCCCATGTGATCGCTGTGACAACTAGTCACAGCGGTTACAATGCTGCTGGGATATCAGATCTGCCTTCCTCCAACTCTTGTGGGTTTTTGACGTAGAAAGAGATGGATCGTTGTTATTTTGTGTCCCTGAAGTTAATAAATTGTGTCAGATAAGGTTCCAAATCCCCTTTACCCTTCTTTTTTTTAATTAACCCTTTCCCTGCTGATTGATCACTGCCAGCAGTGATCAATATACAGATCACAGTACTTTACTGTGATCTAGTTTTTTTTTTACCCTCCAGAGTTAAGTTAGATTTTTTTAGTAAATTGTAATATTTTATTTTATTAATTTGTGATTTAGTTAGTTGGGTGGGTGGAATTTAGTGGGAATTGGGGAATTTAGTGATAAGCTAGTTAGGAGTGAAGAGAAAAAAAAAATAAAGTTTTTTTTATTTAGTTAAAGTTTATGACCATAGTAAACAATGTTTAGGAAGTATAGCGCAGAGGAGGCTTATGCCCTGTTCGCGGCCGACTCAGAGGCGACCGACATGTGCCAGATACTGCAGGACCATCAGGAGAAATCACTGATTCCCCTAATGCTGAACATGGCGCAGATGACTGGGTGCCCCCTAATAATTTTTCACCAGACATCCCAGAGTTCACTGCCAATCCTGGCATTCAGGCTGACCTGTCTGGCTATAATGCACTGGATTTTATGCAGCTGTTGGGGGATGAGATTTTTGGAGAGATAATCACCCAGACTAATCTGTACGCTGAGCAGTATCCTGCATGCAACCAAGAGTCTCTTATCGCCAGGAAAGAGAGATGGAACCCAACCAATGTGCCAGAATTGAAACAATTCTGGGCACTGACAATGCTAATGGGGATAATTAAAAAGCCCACAATTAGGATGTATTGGTCTAAAAATCCCCTTTGCAATACCCCAATTTTCTCCCAGACAATGAGTAGGGTCAGATATGAAGACATACTACGATTTGTGCACTTTAGTGACAATACGAAGTGCCCCTCCAAAAGGTCATCCACAGTATGATCTTCTATATAAAATGTGCCCTCTTATTGCCCACTTTACTGAAAAATGTGCCACTATTCATACCCCCAAAAAACACATTTCTATTGATGAATCCCTCATGAAGTTTAAGGGAAGACTAGGGTTTAAACAGTACATCCCATCCAAAAGATCCCGATATGGGATCAAATTTTATAAATTGTGTGAAAGTGGCAGTGCCTATGTGTACACTTTCCATGTATACAAAGGAAGTGGTAGCCACCTTGATCCCCCAGGTTGCCCAGACATAGTAGGGACAAGTGGAAAAATTGTTGAGGACTTAATAATGCCATTATTAAACAAGGGATATCACTTGTATATAGATCATTTTTATAATGGTATCCAACTTCTACAAATGCCTTACTGCTTCGAGACCGTGGCCTGTGGCACTATTCGGAAGAGTTGCACAGGTTTCCCAAAGGCTCTAGCTGGAAGAAAAAAAATAAAAAGGGGGGAAACAGCAGCTCCTGCCAGAATGAACTGCTGGCACTCAAGTATCACGATAAAAAGGAGCTTTTCATCCTAACCACCATACCTAGAGCGCTTGTAAGGAACATACAGCTTGAATCCCAGCCTTCCCTTATACTTCATCAGGGATTCATCAACGCATATATTCCTTCCAGGTGTATAAGACTCTGCAAACCTGGCAGCAAAGTGGGTAATCAAGGGGAGGATTTTATACAGCCTGTCAAACTGGGGATGCTCCCTAGGGGGACACAGGCTGTTGTCGCTTAAGTGCATGAAATGCAGAATCATTTCATACCTCTTCCTCGACATACATTGGGAGTAAATGGGGGTAGAGCAAATGGGCAGTAGGAGCGGATGGAGGGCTTCTTTATGATGCCCATCAGCATAGTCAATGCCCAGATGTCAGGGTACCTGTAGTCTCTACCCCTGAGACGGGTAGAGACTTAGACGTTTTTCCATCCAGACGGCATGATTCTCCCGTTCCTCGCGGTCCCCTCGCGCATGTAAACGCCGGCCGCGAGAGAACTATGCCTTTTTGTAACGTGACGCTCAATAGTCAACGTCATGACGCTATTCTAGCCCGACCTGTCAGTCAAATCCCGGACACGAATCAGGTCTCGGCGGAGGCGTGATTAGTCTCTAGAACCAGGGTATTTAAGGGAGCTCTCTGCATTTGCTCATTGCCCTGTCGTGGTTCTAGCCAGCCTAGTCACACAGTGCTCTTGTATTCTCTTGTCTTTTGGTTCTGACCCGGCTTTGTTATTACTTACCTGTCTTCTCTGTTATCCTTGACCCGGCTTTTCTCTCGCTTACCTGTCTTCTCGTTCCCTCGACCTCGGCTTGTCCCTGACCATTCTATACGTAGTTTTACGTTAAGTCCGGCCATTCTAAGGTCCGGTATACGTATCTGCTACTCTTTGTACTCTGCGTGTTGGATCCCTGTCCCGATCCTGACATTACGACAGGGCCAATGGATCCTGCAGGTACAAACTGTCAGCTTGGTTCTCCTGAAAGGTGTCGTGGCTTTTTGAACCAGATCAGTATCCATTTCGAGCTACAACCCCGTTCCTACCCTACTGATAGGGCAAAGGTGGGATTTATTATCACCTTACTCATTGAGAAGGCTCTGAGATGGGCTAATCCCTTGTGGGAGAATGATAATCCATTAGTCTATAACTATAATGCCTTTGTAGCTGCTTTTAGAAGAACTTTTGACCCCCCTGGCAGAAAGGTCAATGCAGCTAGATTACTGTTGCGCCTTAGACAAGAGAACCGAACACTTGTGGATTACGCACTAGAGTTCAGGTCTTTGGCGGCAGAGGTTAAGTGGAATGAACAGGCTTATATAGACGTATTTTTAAACGCATTATCCGATGTAATACTTGACGAGGTAGCGACGAGAGAGCTTCCCGAGAATTTGGAGGACTTAATTTCCTTTATCTCCCGTATTGACGAACGTCTAAGAGAGAGGCAGAACACTCGAGATAGAACCGGTAGACCTTCCTTTAGACTAGCTCCTTCATTTCAAAGTCCTGATACCAAAACTCCACAGTTTCTAGAACCTATGCAGATAGGCCTTACTCGCCTCTCAGAAGGCGTTCTAGGTTTTTATGTCCCCATACAAATTTACTAAATGTGTTGTGAAATCCCCATAAGATGTTTCTGGGTATACACAGCATTAGATATTCAAGCTTAGAAATCAGATAATCTTTAAAGACAGCAAGGAAATATATATTGGATTGAATTATATTAGATATTTTTTTATTTCTTGAAGTAGAGGGGAGTAATTATTTGTGATAATATTCTATTGAAATCCCAAATTAATTCTTAGTTACTTTAGTGTCCTAGAAGCCCAGTTAATGTCATATTTTTTTTTTTTAAAGGGACACTCCAGGCACCCAGACCACTTCTGCTCATTGGAGTGGTCTGGGTGCCAACTCCCACTACTCCTAACCCTGCAAGTGTAATTATTGCAGTGTTTTATAAACTGCAATAATTACCTTGCAGTGTTAACTCCACCTCTAGTGGCTGTCTACTAGACAGCCACTAGAGGTCACTTCCTGATTTGTAGCAAGGATTTCCCTTGCTAGAGCGTCGTTGGACGTCCTCACGCTGTGTGAGGACCTCCAGCGTTGCTCAAATCCCAATAGGAAAGCATTTAAATAAATTTTCAATGCTTTCCTATGGGGAGCGCTAATGCGCATGCGCGGCATTGCCGCGCATGCGCATTAGGTCTCCTCGGCCGGAGGGCGGGATCAGTCTCGCCCACCAGCCGACGGAATCACAGGGAGGAGCGGCGCGGAGGAGGAGGCAGCGACGAGGGACATCGCTGCTGCCTCAGGTAAGTGACTGAAGGGGTTTTCACCCCTTCAGTAACTGGTGAGTGGTGGGTGGGAGGGAGAGGGACCCTCCAGTGACAGGAAAACGGATTGTTTTCCTGGCACTGGAGTTTCCCTTTAAGTCTGCACAAGTTCGGATTAGATAGATTAGAATAGATGGCATTTGATTTACTGAGATTAATTTTTTTATTTAACATCATGCCAAACTTAGTAATATTTAAGAGTGGCTGGGTTTGTGCCATCTGGATTGGTAAGAGTGAGAATTACATTGTCCGCATACAGCGAGACTTTATATTGTTGATTTTCTTTTTTAATTCCCACAATCTCCTCTGATTTTCTAATCATTGATGTGAGGACTCAATAGAAATTACATATAACATAGGGGCCAGTGGACAACCCTGTCTAGACCCATTTCTTATTCTAAATGTACCAGATTCCAACCCCCACTCAGCCCCCCAGTCTCTCCCCTCGTACCTTCACGGAGGGGGGTGAATATACGCTCATTATTCTATCAAAAACACTTTATATATAGATTGTATAGAGATTTGAAACATTCTCTGAATGCTTTGCTCATGGCTTCAGGGGTTAGAAGAACTTTATTTCCCTGAACTATTTTTCTAATCGGTATTGCCTTAGATCTAAATTTTATTTTATTTGAAAAGGGTTTACCAACCCTATTCTCTCAGTAGTACCATTGGTGATTCAGTTTAAGAATCTCCAACTGGAGATTTTTAATTTGAGCCGTTCTGTCTGTTGTTACATTCTGTTTATTAACCCTTTCTAATTGAGCTAGAGAGATATAAAGATATTTTAATAGTTTCCCCAACTTCTTCTTAGCTTTAATCCCCATTTTAATTAGAATCCATCTTGTATAGCTCTTTAGGGTACACCACAAAGTGCCTATTGATGGTTCACTATTCTCATTCATTACAATAAACTCCTTAATCTGATCATGCAGGTATCTAGAGTTTCCTTCCGATTTCAAAACTTATTTGTTTAATCTCCAAGATACTCTGTTTACTGATTCATGATCCTCCAAAGTTATTGGAGTATTGTCTGACCAAGTGATAAGGTAAATTTTTTATTTTACTTTTTTTTAAATGTAAGTTGTTTGAATCAGTAATAAAAAGATCAATTCTCAAATAAACTTTGTGGACTTTTGAATAAAAGAAAAATCTCTGTCTTGGGGTGTCTTGGGGGATGGACTCTCCATATATTAAATAGATTAAATTTGACTAGGATTTCTTGGAAAGACCTACCCTTTCTAATCCCTTCTCGTATTTACCCAATGGAAGCCTTCTGATTTGTTGTATCCATTTTTACATCTAGCCCTACATTCATAACCCCTGCTATTAGGAGTTTTTCTTTCTGAATTTTAGCTACTTTTCCGAGTAATTTCTTTAAAAAGTGCTGAGTATAAAGGTTTGGGGCGTATGTGTTTACCAGTGTGTATATGTTTTCATTGATTTTACACACTCTGATAAGAAACCTGTCTCTTGTATCTTTTTGTTCTAAAATCAAATCGAATTTCATTCAATCTGAGATTAATATTGCTACACCCCTCTTTTTTACTGCTAAAACTAGAGGTGAAGATTACTGGGTATTTATGAAAACTCCATCTTTAAATATCACCTTCCCTCCAGTGAGTCTCCTGGGCAAAACCTACATCTACTTTCTATTTTATAAGTGTATCATAAATTAATCACCTCTTCTGAGAATAATTTAAACCCTGGGAGCTTATTGATAGCACCTTAATAGTCACCTACTATAGCTACTAGTAAATTCTGATAAAACAGTGGCACCCTCCCATCCCCAACGGTTCCCCATCTTCACACATGCATGCATATCACAACCTCTCATACCTCAATCCTAGTAAATCCTAGGCTAATCCTTAGCAATAAAGAAGTATATTCTAAAGGGTATATCAATTGGGTTAGTCAGTGAGAGATCCCTCAGAGGAAGGCTCAAGGGCCGAAATGTTGGAGCTGTCATTTCTCCTGCTCTTGGTTAGTATTCCATAATATATGGGTGTATTTAGTTTTTCTTAGCACTTTATTGCTACTTTGAAGTGGTTATGGGAATATTGTTCTAACATATTTTGCACTGTTTTGTGCACTTTGTCTCCTGTGAAATCTGTTTAATCTATTACTGTATTGCATGAATAAAAACTATTTTCTATGTGCAAATTTCGGTTTGCCTTGGGTCCATTTTTTATTTACTGTTTATACGTATATCTGGTGAGGGAACAGATTGTTCCCTTAAGAGCACCCAGTGCCTTTTTTTACCACATTACTTATCACCCACCCCAGGTGACCTTTTCCTATAATCATATATGCGAATAGTAGAATAGAATCTTTCAAAAAGAGCTGATCTAATGTCCTGTGGATCTAAGAGTTGAACCATGTATTCCTTTAAGTACTGTTCTAGCTTCTCAGATTTTTTTCTCTCCTGGTATTCATTTAATTTCCAGTTGCTTTACCTGATTCTATAATATAGAATTCTGGGTTTGGATAAGTTTAATTTCTTACCGTGTGTCTTTTAGGACTCCCTCTTGTGTTATTACTTTCTGCTTTAAATCAGATATATGGGATTTAAAGTAATTGTGGATTTTTTTCATACAATTCCTTAAGCGCTTCGTGTAAACTTTCCTGAGACACCATCTTAATTTTGGTAGACTGGGTTTTTTCTATATGTATGGAAGAAGTCCTTTTTTTTTTTTCAGTAGACTAGGATGGAGTTAACTAATCTACTGCTAATCTACTAAGTGAAGTTTCACACTAAATCTCATGGTTCATTATAAGGCAGGCTTTAGGCTTGAGAGTGGTCTATTTACACGGCCCTTACCCGCTGCTGTTACTGCTGCACATGGAGGTGAAGCAAGAAGTAATCCCTGCTTCTCCAACTAACAGGCTCCAAGGAAGGACTTCAGTGAATCCACCCCTCCTCCAGCCCACTTTCTGTAAGTAAGAGTGTGTGTGTGGCTGTCTGGCTGTCTGGCTGCCTGTAAGTGTGTGTGTGTAACTGTCTGGCTGCCTGTAACTGTGTGACTTCCTGCCTGCCTGTAACTGTGTGTGTGTGTGTGTGTGTGTGTGACTGTCTCCCTGCCTGTAAGTGTGTGTGTGTGTGTGTGTGTGTGTGCCAAATGCTCTAGGTATGCCCCTGCCTCTAACAATCCTTATTAAGCAGCACAAATAAACTTAAGATTTTCAGTACAAATCAGTACAAATAAACTTAAGATTTTTGCATTACTTATCTTTTTTCTTTCCGTCTCCTGCCTCAACTTCAGGCTTTCCTGTCTGGGGTCAGATTCTAACGCCACGTCCAGTCCCGCTCTGCAAACAGCAACTCAGGCGTTCACTCTCTGCTTTCACTGCGAGCTGCTCCAAGCTACTTCTTACCCCTTGTCTGGTACCACTCATTTCCCCTCACAGTCACAATCAGCCTACCTTCCTCCACCTTCACCACTTTCAGCGATAACCCCCACACTCAAACCATGCTACTTTCAGGCCGCATCCTTGTGCCCGTGCCCGTGCCCTTGCTCACACGCTTGCAACAGCACTCGACATCCTACGTCATCACGCTCTGGTGGGGGCTCTAATATTAATAGCAAAGTCCCCCCACCTATGGGTGACAGGTGGTAGCCTTACTTTTTATAGTAAAGAGGGAGAGGACCTAATGCCTCCTCAGCACCCATCTATAGACAGTGGGTTGGGGAACTAATTCATTATACAATGGTGAATGGACATGCCGTACTAGTCAAAGTGTGTTAAATGTGTCAACACTTTGTAATAGCTGACATAGCATGGGAAAGCCTATATAAGGACTTTGCTTGCTATCAGAGCTCAGTTTGGCTACTCAGGCCTTCATGTTTAAATTCACTTAGAATTCTAAGTTCAGTAAATAACCCTGCTTCAGGGTTATTCACAGAAATCTGAATGGTTGTACTGAATAGGGCAAAACGACCCAGCTGATACACACCTACTCAGACAATATACAGATATTGTTTATACAGTTTAACCTAGTACGACCTGAATTTGGTCCATATTTCACCAGACTGAACACCACTGGATGGCTGAAATGTGAACCAATCCAGACCCAGATTGTTATTATTATTTTTTTTAAACTATTTTTAAAAAAATCAAAACATTTTGGCAGTATGAGGGTTATTTATGCAGCAGCTGTTTGGTGGTTATCTCCCATACGTGTTTCTTATGTATATGATAAATATCAATAACGGGTAGCATTATATCAATAAAAATTACCTATTCCTTTTAAGGTAGGATGGATCGAACTCCACACTCCTACACTTCCTTTTCTTAGACGTTGTCCAATCGCAAATTCCAGATATAGCAATGGAATTCCTTCAAAAACCAAAAGTATCAGAAAAGGAATCATGAAGGCTCCTGTAAAAAAAGTAATATGTATTTATCTTAAAATGTTTTAACATTTTCAATGCACTATTAATATATCGTGCTACAGCTATGAACATTTATATATACTACTGATAATCCTAATTAAGAAAAAGGAAATCTTGACAACAATATTTCAGTCAACACACTCATTTGATATCATTGAAGGAGCATATCTAGTAGGATTGTGTACAATGTGATTCTATACATATTTTCCATTATGCTTGTATTATTGCTGCCAGTGCCTATGAACAGGGCCGTGTTTCCCATTAGGCAAAGTAGGCATCTGCCTACAGGCACCTGTCCTATAGGAGTGCCTATTTACTGTAGCTTTGGAACTTAAATAGGCTAGTAAGGGTTAGATAAGTATGAGGTGTCTTGGCCAGCAATGTTTGATAGGAAGATCTGCTATCCAGCTATAAAAGTAATTTGGAAAAATCTACTTTCTTGTAAATAAAATTGCAGAAGTAATATAATAAAAGTAAAAATATAGATTAATATGGGCTCACGATTATATTAAATACCTTAGCATTAACATACCGTAACTCTTTTCACAAGTAATCTAATAGAAAGCAATTTCCTACCTTTTTAAAAACAAACACATTTAAATTTGATTAAGTGGAGAAAATTAAATTTCTCCTGGTGGGAAGGATAAATATCCTCAGCCTATGTTTTGCCTAAGTGGACATCTTTAGAATGATCCCAATTAGATGCCCTGACAACTGGCTAAATATAATACACCATACCTTTCTAAAATTCATCAGGAAAGAGAAAAACATCTTGTATACATTGGAGAACGTTGGCTCTTAATATAAAACATGGAGGTCTGGGAATGCCTGATATTTTTTTAAATATTATTTAGCAAGTAGACTAAAACATGCTTTAATATCACAGAAAGATTTATCCAAAAAATGAAAATTGGTACCATATTGAACAAGACCTCTCCAATACTAAAGTTATATCCTTATTGTTTGTGAAACAAGATCCCAGAGGATAAAAATAATCAGATATAAATGAAAAGTCTAGACAACACAATAGAAGAATTTAATAAGTAAGAAGTTGCATATAGAAAATAAAATCCTGGGCTCACACCCATTAAAATCTTAATTTGGAAAACTGGAAAAATAAAGGTATTACAAAAAAAAAAAAAAAATAGTAGACCAAAACAAAATAAATTATTTTCCCAGACTTGTTTCAGAGTACAACATCCAGAATAAATACATTTTTAACTACTTAAGATTAGGAGGCTTTCTCTTGAAACATCTGTACAAAGGAAGTTCATAAATATTTTAAGATTTCAAAATTTTACTGTAACAAGATAACTATAAAGGTTTCATGTCTAAGTGTGCCCAAATTGTATATGAAATTGCATCTAGAACTGAAACTACAGCCATAAAAAGTGGGAACAAGATCTTAAGATCAAGATTGAAGAAGATGAATGGGAAAGATCCCTTGAAACCACATACAAATACATACATTGTATTAATTTAATAGAATCGCAATATAAGGTACTGGGTACCGGCAAGAATGGAGAAAATGAAAGATAGTAGCGGAGATTCAGTTATTTACTGTTGGAGATGTGGAAAATACAAACAAAGTATGATGCATATGTCGTGGAGTTGTCCATTAATAAGGAAGCTGTGGGGAAATATGTTCACATTTATAGAAGATATAAGTAATAAGAAACTAGAAAGAAGCCCAGAACTGGCTGTACTACATTTAAAGATGAATAATACTCAGAAATATATCCTTCCTATAATTTTGCATATGCTAACTGCGGTAAAACTAATGATTGCAAAAAACTGGAAAACAAGTAACATTCCTAAAAAGGAGACATTACTTAAGCGAATAATCTGGCAATGCAAAATGGAAAAGGGCTGCCGAAAATTAGAACAAACAAAGAGAAAGATCACCTGGGAATTTTGGCAAAAAAAAAAAAATAGAATCCCTCTAAAAGCAGATAAATAATCAGATAAGGTTAATAAATAGATTTTTATTTGTGACTCTCTCCCGAAGGATAGTTAGGTGACTTTATGCATCTAAATGTAATGAAAATTAGTAAATTATTGGTGACACCATAAAGATTTAATACTCTATACTTTATAATTCTGAATGCAAAAGTGTAAAACGAGAAAGGAAAGGTATGAGAAAAAATGAATGAAAGGGAAGAAAAAAATATGGGGAAAGCAAAGAAAAAAAGGGAACAAGTATAGAAGTTACTGTTATATAGCAGATAAAAGGCCACTTCCAATTTTTATTTTGTGTGTATGTTTTTATATATGAGAAAAAATCAATAAAAAAGAAATAGAAGATCTACTGGAACAGATAAACATAGTGTAAAACACAGTGTTTGCCCAGCTGTCTGTGTGTAAAGCGAACCACCATTAGCAGCCTCTTACACAGGGTATGCCTTGCAGTAGGAGCAGGAACACCATTGAGTGATGCATAGAAACATAGAATGTGACGGCAGATAAGAACCATTTGGCCCATCTAGTCTGCCCAATTGTCTAAATACTTCAATTAGTCTCTGGCCTTATGGTATAGTTAGGATAGCCTTATGCCTATCCCAGGCATGCTTAAATTCCTTTACTGTGTTAACCTCTATCACTTCAGCTGGAAGGCTATTCCATGCATCCACTACCCTCTCAGTGGATCTCAGTGAAGCTCCTGCAGTTCTAGTAATTATATGAAAGTAAACACTTTGCAAATAACCCTTCCACTCATCATGCCTGTACACTAAACAACCCCTTTATGTAATCCTGAATTTAACCCCTCCAAAAACTTTAGTCCCAAATGTAAGCACTCAAAGCCTAAACCTGTTAAATTATTTAACGTAGTCCAAGGTTTAACAAGTTAAAAAGTAAACAATATATTACTAGAAGAAATATGAACATAAATACAGTTATACAAATGACGTAGCTAAATTCATTAGAAATACTTTTTAAAAACATAGTCAATGCACTAACATGTTACAAAGAACTATTAAAGTAAAAAAAAAAGACAATAAAAATGTTTAATCTGCAACACATCTTCAGGATTTCCAGATTCTGTAGTGATCTCTCACCAAATCAGAACGTGTTCCATCCGCTACGTGTTGTAGCTCACTTGTAGCTGTAAAGCCCACTATTACCTCCATTAAAAATGAATGAAGATAGCACCCATAATAGAATCCATTTGCAAACATACTTATTTTCACAGTGTTTACAAATTGAGAATTTTATAAAAGTAGATCTTTTATATTTTTAGTAAATTACAGTAACAGTATAGTTAAAAAAAAATCACATGGATTCTGTGTGCTAGAGCAGCCCAGTAAATGACTCATCCATATCCTATTAGAGGGACACTGAAGGCACCTAGATCACTTCAGCTCATTGACGTGGTCTGGGTGCTGTGTCCCTTTTGCACCTAGTGTTGCAATGTTTACATTTTGATCCGTTATCTGATGCTGGAAGTCTTCACGCTCTGCATGAGGATATCCAGCGTCAGATTTTTCCCATAGGAAAGCATTGAATTCTGTTATGGGTGCTATCTTCATTCATTTTTAATGGAGGTAAGAGTGGTCTTTACAGCTACAAGTGAGCTACAACTCACACAAATATCTATGAGTACATCCCCTCAGCACTCTCATAAAAAGATAGGAGAGATAACGGACCAAACGTCCATTACAATTCCAGAAGCATTCCCAGTGGCTGTCTGGTAGATAACCACTGAGGGCAAACTTAGTGCTGCGATGTAAACATTGCCGTGCATGCTCATTCGGCTCCGCTAAGGGGGCAGAGCTTTGACCCAGCGCCGAGGAACGTCAGCTCTGGGATAAGATAAGAAAATAAAGGGTTTTTAACCCTTTATTTACCGGGTAGGAGGGGCGGGGGGGAGGCAGAGGAATTGAAAGTGCCAGGACTACAACTTTGTATTCCTGGCACTACAATATGCCTTTAATTGCAATGTGAAATAAACAGGCAAAAGAAATGTCAAATGTGTGTGGGGTTTACACGGCCCATATCAACCCCCCTGGCAGCAACTTCTGGGCATTTTGCCCGGTGCTTGCAGCGCTGATATCAGGCGTTCTGACTCAGCTTCCGGTTTATAGCAAATTTGATTTTGGGTCCTGGATACAATAAAGAAGCTGATTCAGTGCAGGTTTTTGAATAGATGGACTGCAGCCTCTATTTAGGCACAATGAGACTAAGGAACGCGTGGAGGAGATAGGGGACACAAGAGAGAAGCAAGAGAAGTTAGCCCATCTTTGGAAATAGCGGTTTCCTGATTTGGGCTGTGGGGTGTGATTTTACACAGTGATATGTGGGATGAGAGGAAATGGCCTTTGCCCTATGCATTAAGATCAAGGATTGATGTTGTACATTCCTTATCAGTTCTGATTGCATTGGTGTACTATGGTTTCACCTTGTTCTTTTGAAATGCGATAAACAGTACATTTCAATAGACTGTGGTGTATTCCCATCCACAGATATCAAGGTTGAGCTGGAAATGAGATCTCCAATGATAAGCCTGGCTCGCAATCTACATTGCAGTTCATCTCAAATGTTGATTTAGTTGAGGCCAGGGCTGTGTGTGGGTCAGTAAAGTTCTTTCACACCAAACTAATTCAAACTCATCCAACCATATCTTTATGAACCTTGCTTTGTGCACGGGGAAACAGTCATGCTGAAATAGAAAAGGACATTCCTCAAACTATTCCCAAAAATTTGGATGCATAGCATTGTCCAAAATTTCTTTACATGCTGAAGCATTAAGATTTGTGTGACAGTCAGAATAGTTATTACCGTCTGATGCTCCCTTATTCCATTAAATAATATCACCAGTAATCCAAAGGTTCCAATATCGCTGGTGTCACATAATAACCCACACATGAGCCAAAGCTTAATGCTGGGACAAGACTGGTTTAATGGCAAAACAGGCATTCAATTTATACAACACATAACTCCTCCTCTGAGCCAGCGATATAATTGAGTTTTGGAAACATACTAAACTCAATTATCTGCTGGCCAGAAAAAGTTAACATTTTCACAATTTTTAGAAATACCCCAAAAATACATAAAAACCCCACAAAAGTTATATCCCTGGGTAGCTGATCTTTGTGGGAGAAACATTAAAATTTCAGCCAAATCCGTTCGGCAGTTTTCGAACGGAACTGTGTGAAAAGTTGACCGGTCTGCCACGAGGGTGAATCCGAGAAACAGTCCCAGAGGATTTGTAGCAAGAGCCAGTCTCCGTTCGTGTGGATTCATACAAAAACCGCAATAGGTGAACTAGAGATGGATTGTGTAGAATGCACCTGTCGTTCGTCTGTTTCAAACTCCCGAACGCCGATAGTCTACAGTGCTAGGAAATAGAACGTAGGGGACTTCCATGTAGACCGGGGTTTGTGCGAGTGCGTTGCCGAAAACAGTTCCAGGCACTCGACAACCAAGCCCCACTGGCCGCGTTCGGGAGACAAGATGGCCGCTGTCCATTGTTCTCACCACGTGCGTTTGTATGCACGAAATAGCGGACACCAATCAGTCTGCGGTTTCCGTATTGCTACACAGTGTTCCACGTGCTTATCAGTCCCTGGGTGGTCTCGGTTCCGTAAAACAAATGATTTAACAAATGGACATAAAATAAAACAAATAACTAAGGAAAATAGATAGCAGGGAGTGGAAATAGCCAAACGGTGCTGGGAATTCCTTCACAATTTGGCTTTACTGGAAGTAAGTCCAACCCTTGAAAAACTGCCCCATGCCATTAGCCCTTATTATGGACATGAAAAATTACTAACATTTTAACTCAATATTTGTGCTTTTATGCCCATAACCCCATAAATAATTAGTTCACCATTTAACAGATACTCCCCGCATAAAGGCCAGCTTTAAGTACTGAAAAAGTTAATTAACAAATCAGTTTAACCAGTTCAGAGTCAGGAGGCAGGTTGATGGGTAGGGAATAGTCTGGAAGGAGGGACATGTTACTATAGTTATTGTGAAGCTGTTTTGTGGCTGTCTGAGAATAGTTTTTTTGAGCTCTTTGGGGATAGCAGCGATGTAGCAGTACAGGGGCAGAGGTAGCCTTACCAATTTTCTAAGGCTGCAAGTATGTGCTCTAGGCCCATATTTTTTATCATGGGGTAAAGGACATTGGGTTTGATCTATCCATTTCATTTAGGATCGTAGGACGTTAAGTGTAAACCTGTATCATTTTGTTATAGCTTTTATGCTTGTGTTTAAATTAAATTTCTTGGATAGCCTTTGATGTGTTTTAACTGCAATCATGGGGAATATACAATTAGTACTGCAAGGGATACTTGTCTAGTTAGTGTTACATTCGTTTAGCTAGAATATGTTTATTAATATAAGTTATATTTTCTTTTCAAATAGTGTTTATTGAATTTTTTTGCAAAGTTTACAACTATTTATAATAAGAGTATAATGAGGGTAGGGGAAGGAAGGGAAAAACTTGGAAGTGGGGGGCGGAGCTTAACACCGCACCGGAGCAGACGCCATTACCCGGAGCTCCGAGAAAAACCACAGCAATCCGCCGACATCGGGCCACAAATCGACACCCGTGATCTCAAACGACACCGCAGCACACGGGCAGACTCACCGGCTAGGCTGATGCCATTTTTTGTGACACCCGGAGTAAAAACTCGAAAACGCGGCGTTAAGGCCTACCGCGCGGGCGGATAGCACGGAAACAGAGTGGAGTGGGACTGGCCGTGGCACTTACCTTCCACAGCGGACCAACAGACCAGCCAGCAAACCGCAGGTGAGATGGGACGGAAAACCCCCAAACCGACCCCAGTCACCACTAAATCGCGGCAGGACATTGGCCAAATGCTGCAAACGCCCAGGGTGAGACAAGCGCCCACTCCCCACGAGGCCTCTCCAGCACCCTCGGATGAGGAATCTATCCATGACAGTCCCCCACCAGGCCCCTATAGACCAGAACCATCACTGGTACCAGAGGACAGCACCCCAGCCACGAAAGGGGACATTCAGAATATGCTGTCAGGCCTCCAACGCAACCTTAAACAAATGTGGGAAGCAGACTTAGCGGCGCTCACCACACAAGTACAAGCAGTGACAGCACGTACTCAAACGACAGAAGGGGATATAACAGACCTAAAACACAGTATACACACAATGGACAACAAGATCCGACAACTGCACACTGCCCAAGAAAATCTCTCCAACCAAGTCCATCTACTGGACGACAGGAGCCGACGTAAAAATATAAAAATCAGAGGGGTACTGGAGACCGTACCGCTGGAGGAACTGCCCCACTACATAAGACGCCTGGTGACAGAGGTATTGCCGACAAGACAGGCTAAATCTTTTATATTTGATGGGGTATACAGAATCTCCAAATCACCGCAGGCCCCAAGCGCAGCCCCAAGAGACATTATACTCAGATGTCAAACAATGTCAGACAAGCTCGGGCTGCTGGCGGCACTTCGGGGGAAGACCCCACTGGAATTTGAGTCCTGCCGACTCTCATTTTTTCAGGACTTAAGCAGGTCCACACTGCTGTGGCGCAGGGACATGCAATCGATAACCAAACCGCTTCACACAGCTGGAATACCCTACAAATGGGCAACCCCCAGAACCTTATGGGTGAATGTCAATGGTGAACAAGTAAAAGCTATGACCCCCCAAGACGGCAGCGCTATACTGGACATACTGGGACTCTCAAGTCAAAACGATGCAACAGCTCCATATCCTCGCCCTCAACTGAAGTCGGCGGACAAAGAGACAGTCTTTCGATCCAGAGCGACGGGGACGCCACAGACATGAACTGTGTCACCTGTTCAGCATCACCTGTGCGACCCGCTGGTCTAATTCAGACCATACATAACTGTTTTTTCTCTTACTTTTGTTTCACTAGTTAATGTTCCATTTCACTATGTTTTAGAAAATACCGTAGGCGGAGACAACACCCTTACAGGGTTGACCTTAACTGCTCCGGTGATAAACCCCCTCCCCCCCCCCACCCCTGGGAAATGGGGACAAACACACAGAGAGCCGCCAATACATAACCCATTCCATGCCGCGACTAATGCTATAGCAACTTAGCGGCGGGTACCTCTAGGCTCCACGCTATACAGGATTGAAATAGATGTACCCTTTTTTTTTAAATAAACAAAAACAAAAAGAAAACCGACAAACAGTGTTAACACATAGCCCTAGTAATTCACGAGGACACACACCGACCCTAAAGCCATCACTCGCTATGACATTTCAGCATGTACAGTTATGCTCTCTGTTATGTTCATAAGTTATATCTTTCGTTTTATGATGTGCCACACACACAGAGTAGCCCTTTATTTTAACCAGCCCTCACCCTAACCAGCATACTCACGCTCCCTATTGTAATGTAAAGCAGACGACGCTGAGCCACTTCATTACGACTTGGTCTCTCCTGCACACACAACTAGCTATAGCAACGGTACACAGAACAGTGCCAAGTATCAAGTTAACTTATGTGATATGCTGCATCTTGAATCTCTTTAAACCAAAATGTGCCATTTTTACCCATGCCACACCATCGCTATATCTTGATGTAATTGAAAGAGTATGTGTTAGTTGTTGTGGCAACACAGACTCTGATGTATTTTCGTGCACGACAAAATAAAAATTTACAACAAAAAAAACAAAAAAACTTGGAAGTGGGAAAGAAGGATATCAATCCATTATAACAATAAGTACAATAACGTGCAAGGTATACAAATTGAATAACACTCCATAGCAAGTCATTACAAATTATGCGTTTTTTTTACATCGGTTTCCCATTGATCCCAGTGATATTTGAATTGTGCAAATATGTGTGAGTTGCTTCTGTGAGATAATTCATATGATTTATTTTCTAGTGTCAGCTGTAGTACTTCTGTAATTGAGGGTGTGTGTTTAGTTTTCCAATATCTAGGCAAGCATGTAGTAGCAGCTATCAGAATGTGGCCTACTAATATTCTATTAATTCTGTTGACGGATTCAGGGAATTTTTTTGAATAAAGCTAATTCGGATGTGAAGCTTTCTATGTTACCGTCCACCTTGATGATCAAGTCGTGTATCATTTTCCAATATTTAGTGAGTCTTGGGCAATACCACCATATGTGGGCCATATTGCCCAAACCTCCGCAGTCTCTCCAACATCTATCACTGTACATATTATTCATATTGTGCAACCTGGACGGAGCTAGATACCATTGATACAGTATTTTAAAATGATTTTCATGATGGTTAGAAAAAAAAAATAATCCCTCCAACGCTGAAATAAAACTAAACCACTTCTCCAACACATATTGGGTACCCAGCTCCATCTGCCAAGACAACATGTGCTTCAATTTAACTGTTGGTTTGTCATTGTGTAGTAGATAACATATAGAAATAGTTTGTTTAATAGCGATATTTCTAAAGATTTATACTTTTTATCAGTGTCTGGTATGATGTAAAATTCTTTCAGCTTCTCAATCACCAACACACATTCGTCCTTACATTCATTCAGCAACCTATGTTTAAATTGTAACCTTTCATACGACAAAATAGAGTTTCCATGGAAAAAGTTATCTATATTGTGCAGATGGTGTCCCTTTAGTAATTCTAAATCCATAGATGGCATGTAATATCTTAGAGATGCAACTGGCATGGTTCTATACAATTTCACTGAATGTCAATTATTCTTAAATACTATATCCCAGGCTTTAAGTGTGGTTTTAGTTGTCAGGAAAATTTTAGTGGCTCCAGGCCTTCGTGCAGGGTTTAACCAAGGTAGTTCCCTGAGCTGGAATGGGAGAATTTTGGATTCCTCTATCTCCATCCATCTCGGCCTATTTATTTGGCTGTTAAATCTTACAGCCACTGCAGCATTAGTGGCGAAATAATACTTTCAAATATTTGGAGCTCCAATACCCCCATGAAGTTTATGGTGCTGCAGGGATGTAAGCTTGTTATTCCAAATAAATTTTAACATTATAGAGTGTACTTTGTTGAAGAAGGATAGTGGAATGGTTAAAGGGATAGTTCTAAAATAATACAAAATCTTTGGAAGAATTTACATTTTTATGGAGGCGATTCTCCCTAACCATGATAGCTCCATCCCACCCCATCTCTCCATCCCTTTTTGTAGGTCCGGCCATGCTCTCTTTAAATTGTGGGTATGCATGTTAGGTACATTTTTGCATAGATTAATTCCTAAATACTCTAAGTATTCCCCCCTCCAGTCAAATGGATATAATGATCTTAATTCATCCATTTCAAGTTTGTTCAAGTGGAAGGGGAGGGCATGGGTCTTAGATACATTCAGCTTATAATATGATACTTTCCCGAACTGAAGCAGGAAAGTATTAAGAAATTTCAGGCAGTCTTTTGGGTTTTTGAGCGCTAGAATGATGTCGTATGCAAATTATCATATTTTGTCGGTGGATCCCTTGATGTTAATACCTACAATTTCTGGGGTCGTCCTTATTAATTCAGCCAAAGGTTCCATCGCCAAAACAAAAATAACCGGAGACAAAGGGCAACCCTGACGAGTCCCATTAGATAAAGAAAAGGTCCTAGATTGGAAACCCAAGGCCAATACATGGGCTGTGGGTTCGATATATAGTGCCTTAATGGCAGTAATAAAAGATGGTGGTATATTGAATCTGATCATTGTATTCCAAAGGTACCCCCAATGTATCCTGTCAAACGCCTTCTCTGCGTCCAATGAAAGGAGCAGAGAAGGAGTTTTTGTCGAGTTGATGTGTTGATTTAAATTACTGAACCTCCTCGTTCCATCAGGTGCCTGTCTGCCCGGAACAAACCCCACTTGATCATTGTTGATTAACAAAGGTATCAATTTAGCTAATCTATTTGCTAGTATTTTAGAATAAATTTTCGAATCATTGTTAATGAAGGATGTGGGCCTAAAGTTAGAGCATCCGTCAGGAGTTTTTCCCGTTTTTGGCAAGGTGACAATCTGTGCGCACAGACTCCCCCGGCATCTTCCCCCGGATTTATAGGAGTTAAATAATTTAGACATATGGGGAATTAAAGTTTCTGAAAAGGTCTTGTAGTAAAAAATGGTAAATCCATCTGGACCAGGGGCCTTTCCAGGTGGTATAAGTTTAATTGCCTCAGCTATCTTTGCATCAGATATATCACACTCTAATTTTTTTACGTTGTCAGAAGACAGCCAAGGCAATGAAACCCTATCTAAAAAATTATTAATTGTTGCCTCAGACAGCTGGGTGAGATTCGAATCAGATTCCAAATTATAAAGTTCACTATAATACTGTTCAAATTGATCACTAAATTTAGTAGGCTGAAATATTTTTTGTCCCTGGCCATCTATTAAATATGCTATCTTTGATCGGGCATTCACATGCCGGAGTTTGGATGCCAGAAGAGTTGAGGCCTTTTAAATAAAACATTTTCTCTTGACTCCCCACTGACAAAACCGAGAGTAATGTCCTGGAGGCTAAACGACACCCTGCTGGAAGATATAGAAATCAGAAAAAAAATAGCGGAAGCCTTGGACGACTACTTCTCAAACAACAAAACTGAGGAGACCCCAGTCACCACCACATGGGAAGCACATAAATGCGACGTGAGAGGCTACATAATACAATTGGCAATGAAGAAGAAAAAGGATGCCCAGTGACAGATGGCAGAACTTCTCAATGGAATCAGGGATATTGAAGCGCATCACAAACGAACACTGATGGAAGATACATACACAGAACTACTGAAACTCCAGAGCCAACTACAGGCACTACTAGTTAAGAAGCACTACCGACAGTTACAGAGATTGAAAGCCTTTTACTATATACACGGGAACAAAGGGGGCAAACTTTTAGCGTGCATGCTCAAAGGACAGCAAACACAAGCACAAGTCTGTATACGTGCCAAATCTATGTGAAGTAGAACAAGTGTGCAGAAAACATCAATGTGAAAGATTGCAGTGTAAAAAATATACATAGAACATAAATGCAGAACGGGATCAGGCTATAGCAAATACAAATAGTTGAAAGGTCATTCTGTATTATATACCAACATAAGTTATGTAAGGCAAGTGTTTACTGGTATGACATAATTTAGGCATTGGGCTGGAGGCATAAATTTATATTGTAACTGGACATAGTGTATTTATAATAATAAGTACAAACACATCCCACATTCTCATTCATTTTTTTGTAAACCTGGGCATCACTGTGCCCTATATATATTTACATGCTATATATTAGAGAGTGCTTAGAGACTATTTTTTTGGAAAATTCCCATATATTTAACAGACCAACGAGAAAGAAATATAGTAATTCAGATTACCCACTACAGAAGGGAATGTATATGGTTGTACAAATTAAAAGGAAAAAACGGGAAATTACATATTACTCTATAACATAGAGACAGGGAATTGCAAATTTATTATTTTAGTCTAACTAGAAGATATCACTGGCCGGATATATACTTGTAAATTTGTAAATAGAGCGTGTGTTTTGTTATATTACGTGTACATAATATCAGTATAATTTATTTAATTTTCTTTTGTATTATATTGGATCACTTGTTAATTACTCTGACATGACTGCCATAGAACAACCACTATACCTAGAAGGCCACTCGATGTAATAAGATGTATGTATTATCCCTATAATATTCATCACATCTATACCTTGAGTTAGTTGCCTTGGCCTGTAACTGGCCGATTACACCTCCCAATGCCTCTTCTTAACGCCCTAAGGTATACCCTTACCAAAGAATCACTAGTATCTAGGGTATTGGTTATACTAATATATGGCAAGGGGTACATATGGGCTGGAGATTCTACTGTTGTGGACATTCCTACATATGGTACCTGACATTCATATATACTTGGGCATATTCATCCCTATCTCTAGGTGACTATATCACATCATGATTATCTGCTATACATTTTTTCCATATGCACACCCTAGAGATCGTACCTTTATTTAGTATATTACATTGATATATGTCTGTTTGGCCTCTGGTTTAGGCATGGACTTGTGTAGATATGGGTACATATTCCCACGCTGGGCACTTCTGGCCCGTCGGAATTGACAGTTTATCCCAACTCCGCACGGACATTTTTTGGTCCGCCCATGGTAATACGAGGGGCGGAGCAAAGTGGGGATGCCGGTGTAGCTCCGCCCACTCAGGGTAGTGTGAGACACATCACGTGACGGACACGTCAGACGGCCTTTGACGTCGCGTGACGCTCGTCACGTGATGCACGGCACAGAGGGTCATGTGACCAGACCCGGACTTGTGTACAATCACCACGGCAACGTGTGGTTGAAGTTGCCGAGTCCGATTACGAAGCTATCACATTCAGCTGTGCACACACACCCCCATACGCAATTGGTCAGCAGGTATGCAGGTTGTCTGGCATTTGGGTATTTAAGAGACTCTCTATCAGTCTTAGTTTTTCCCCTGACGAAGGTGCATCTCCTAAGCACCGAAACGTACATCGGGCGTTTCTTTTTCTGCACTGGGCACTGGTGTCTGTAGCACCATGATCACTATTTGATTTATTTAATTTCTTATTTTCTTTCCTTTGCCTGTCTAGTTAGTTTTACAGGGAGAGAGGCTTTTTTAATTATAACTGCCAGTCTGTTTATGACTGATGCTTCATTTTCTCTGTTAATCTCTATCGCTCTCTCTGCTATGTACATGGCTCATTTTTTTGAGCATACATTTACTCTAACATTGACATTTTTCTAGGGTGTCTATAATACGGAGATTTTGCTTTTTTGGATATCTATACCCCTATAGCAGATCACAATAAAGCTTATTTAATAGGGTCAAGTGAGGATACTGATTAAGCATCATTATCTCCCTAACTACCGCACTCTAGACTGGCAAGGGTTTGTAGGTTCACCTGTATATACTTTATTTTTGATAGGAGTATCTTTACCATATTATTTGGACAGTCAGATTTTAGATTTTTGACTTTACCGCGCTGTATAGATTTTCCAGACCATGCAAGCAGTCTCACTCTTACACTGAGACAGCTTGGCATACCTAATTGTTGTTTAACTAGAAGAGTGATATGGAACTACGGACAATATTTACGGATCACTAAGTTGTAACTATTAGGACATAGCAGAGTTATACAGCCATAGGAATACTGATTTAAAGAAACATGGACAAAACAAGGTTTTCATTAAGTCCATTCGGGGTCACTGTGTTTAGATGATGGATCCAATGGGCTTCACGTTGTAGGAGCAACTTGGATCTATCACCTCCTCTTGGTTGTGCAGGGACATGGTCAATTGCAATAAACCGGAGTAAAGGTAGATGGTGTTGACTAGCTAGAAAATGTTTAGCAACGGGTTTGTCGGTCCGTTGATCTCTGAAAGCAGTCATTATTCCGGACCGGTGTCCTCTAATGCGATCTCTCAAAGTCATATCGGTTTTGCCGACTGTAACGGACCGTTTCAGCATAAAAGGGGAAAAATCAGTTTAGGCGATAATCCCCTTTTCACAAAATGGCACAGCTACTGTAAAAGCACCAAAACTCACGAATTTGGATATAGGTGAATACATCAAACTCCCGAACTGCATACCAGGGAATAAGGTAGCACTCCAACTGGAACCTCACGAATAGCTGCTAGCAGATGAACAGGAAAAGCATACATCAGCTTACACTCCTAGCAATCAGTCTCCAACAGCATACAGTGAATCCCCCCAAGAACGAGACAAGGCTACGTGTTGAGGGTCAAGCAGTGGTCTGAGGTGCTGGCACACCCAGCCTGGTTTTTATTACAAGTGAACACATACAGGCCACACCCAGGGGGAGGCATAAAATAACCAATAGTATCACGGGTGCAACCCACACATCCCCTCCCCTTAGTGTGACACATAATCCCATTATACATACAGTTAAAACATACTTTTTACCCAACTTTCATAACTCTAAAACCATACATCACATTCACATAAAAATACATATAATACATATCCACAATCAATCCATTCAGGGGAACAACATATTAAAAATTGGCATGAATCAGACCAGGGGTTCAAAAGTTAGTAAAGTATCTTTTAAAACCCCTGGCAGCATGGCAAAATCTGGCTCACACAGGTTTCACAGAGGCCTCTATCCTGGAGACAATGGGGGGAAGTAATCCAATTATCCAGGGATAGAGGCAGACTCCATTGAGCACATGGTTACACAAAGACAGTAAAACACTTTAAAATACATAAAGTTACTTTTTATACATTAAACACAGACATGTAACATATCCCCAGATAGCTGGGATCTGAATGCACAAAACTACCAAATAGCGCGCAGATCCTATTCACACAGTTCAATTGCCATGGAGCTAAAGTCTTTCCCATAGTCATTATATGAATAGGCTCCATGGCATAGCTATCTTGGGGTATCACCGCTCACACAGGGCAAGTACCGAATGGCCCCACTGTGTTTAAAGGGCCAGAATGAGTGACATGCACTCTGTTAGGGCCGAATACGTTTTTTAAAAGGGCCCAATCTCCCAGGGACCATAATCACATGGCAAGAGGCTGGCAAGCAGTCCTCTCCAGGCCCAAGTGGCGAAGGGCACTTCGTCACACCGACGTACGAAAGTCCACAGGGACAAGTGATCATATATATGACGTGTGAAGTCATACATGTGATATGGTGTTTGATAGCCATTCTTTTACCACTATGTGGATGGGCAAATGTCGATCCTGTTAGCATATGGCTACAGGTAACGCAGCCACTGCATTTAAAACAGCCTTTTTTCTGGATAAGTGGTGGCTTGGCATAGCAGTGCCGAGGGTCATTGCGAACCAACAAGTCCCTTAAATTACAGCCCCGTCTGTAACTGATCATTGGACTCTGTTTAAATTTACTAGGGAGACTTTGATCCAATTGGAATATATTCCAGTTTTTATATATAGATTTTTTGAGAGACGGGGTTGCCGTATTATATGTCAATGGAACAAAAAGCTTTTCTTTTGTGTTGGACTTCGCTGTCTTAATTTGTTTGAATTTATTCCAAGCTTTATGTTTTGCATCATCCAGTGTCCTGGGGTGGAATCCCCTTGCTATAAAGCGGTCGCGGACTTCTTGTAGTTGCTCTTCACATTTGATTGAGTTGCTATTAAACCTTAGCACTCGTAGAAACTGTGTTATAGGTAGAGAGTCTTTAATATGTTGAGGATGGAAGCTGGTGGCCGATAGTAGTGTGTTGCGGTCAGTCGTCTTCCTGTATAAAGTAAAGCCCAACCGATTTTCTTACTTGAAGATGGAGACATCCAGGAATTCAATATTGGTTCTGTGCCAGCTTAATGTAAGAGTTACCGGAATTGGTAGGATATTGATATTTTCCACCATCTCTTCCAGTGTGGTTATGGTTCCTTCACAAATCATGAAGATGTCGTCCACATATCTCAGATATTTAATTATCTGGTGTTGGTATTTAGGTAGAATGTGTGTATTCTCGAACCAGTACATGAATCCGTTGGCATATGCCGGTGCCATGGCCTCCCCCATGGCAGTGCTGGAGGTCTGTAGATAGAATTGATCCTCGAATTTGAAGTAATTGCAGGTTAGAGCAATATCTAGCCATTCCATTAGATATGGAATCGGAGGACCTTGGTACGTCTCATCTTGGTGCAGAATTTCACTAATGGCTTCAATACCCTCTTTTTTAGGTATTATAGTGTAGAGACTTTTGACGTCCATGGTGGCTAGAATGATTTCTTTATCAGTTAAGTTTATGTTTTCTATCTGTCTGATGAAATGTTGAGTGTCGAGTAGGCACGTAGATAGTTTTCTTATGCTGATATTAATATGGAAATCAATGAATTGGGCAATAGGCTCTAATAACCCTTCTTTCGCCGATACAATGAGTCGGTCAGGTGGATGTTCCGCATCCTTGTGTATTTTTGGTAGGGTGTACATCACCGGGTGTTTTGGATACTTTACAAATAAAAATTCTGCAGTGTGCTCATCCAGGTAGCGGTGTGCTAATCCTTCCTCAATTAATTTTGTAATTCTCTTCTGGAATTTGGTAACTGGGTCAAATGTGAGTTTGAGGTATGTCGATTTGTCCTGTAGCTGTTGAATAATTTCATTTCTGTAATCCTCATATGATTGAATTACCACAGCACCGCCTTTGTCCGCAGTAAATAGTAAATAGTTTTGCACTACAATCAAGACCTAGTGTGCTCCCTTTATTGCTTTTTCATATATATATATATATATATATATATAAAAATTAAAAATATATATATTTATATATGTAGATTTACAGTTAGATTGTATCTCTACATATACATATAGAAATACATGTATAAGTTACATATATATAGATAGTTTTTTTTTAAATATATGACTTGCAAATTAAATTCTCTGGACTTCGAGGGTTGTCAGGAAGGTCCCTCAGATTATAATTAGAGTTCAGCGGACACCTGGATGTTCGGGTCCGGCCGAATTTTGAAAAAAAATCCAGGTTCGGGCTCGAACTTGACCCCGAACTTGACCCCGAACCCCATTGAAGTCAATGGGGACCCGAACTTTTGGCCACAAAAATGGCTCTAAAAAAGTCCTCGAAAGGGCTGGAGGGCTGCAAAAGGAAGTAAAACGGGGGTAAGAGTAGGACAAGTGCCCTGCAAACAAATGTGGATAGGGAAATCACTTAAAATAACATAAACATTAAAAATACAGCTGAGCCATAAAATAGCACTAGATGGAATCTTTGATTTTAGCTTTGGAAGAACATAAATCAAAATCTAAATCATGGCTGTCAGGAGGATCACCAGAATTATCAATTTGAGAGAGGGTTGGGGTGGCAGGGTATTCTCTTTCATTGTTCAAACTGAGCTCAACTCCTGATGCATGGGGAAAAGGCCTTCACAAGCCTCTGCTATTGTGTACATAGTTCATACTAAGTGACCCATAGGTTGAGGAGGTGTTGACCGTGGCGGTGTAGGTGGAAGCGGCAGTTGAGGAGGAGGAGGTAGCCAACATATATTTTTTGATTTTAATTGGGGTAGCCCCCAAAATATTGGGACATATAAAAAAGAAACATTTGCGGCCTGTGGTGCATTTTTTGCTATCCTGATGCGTGGAGAAATGCTCACTCCTGATGCATGGAGAAAAGGCCTTCACAAGCCTCTGCTATTGTGTACATAGTTTATACTAAGTGACCTACAGGTTGAGGAGGCGGTGACCATTGCGGTGTAGGTGGAAGCAGCGGTGGAGGAGGAGGAGTTAGCCAACACTGTTTTTTTTATATATATATATAGTAGAATTTCAGCTGCAGCACACACGGGTCAGTCGCTCTGCGGAACAGAGTTTTCTTTTTTTATATGTCCCAATGTTTTGGGGGCTACCCCAATTAATGTATAAATATTGGGACATATAAAAAAAGAAAACTCTGTTCCGCAGAGCGACTGACCCGTGTGTGCTACAGCTGAAATTCTACTATATATATATATATATATATATATATAAAAAACAGTGTTGGCTAACTCCTCCTCCTCCACCGCTGCTTCCACCTACACCACAATGGTCACCGCCTCCTCAACCTGTAGGTCACTTAGTATATATATATATATATATATATATATATATATACATTAATTGGGGTAGCCCCCAAAACATTGGGACATATAAAAAAAGAAAACTCTGTTCCGCAGAGCGACTGACCCGTGTGTGCTGCAGCTGAAATTCTACTATCGCCTGCTGCTGCTCGCACAGTCTCATGAGGCGGGAGTGGGAAGGCCGCCGAAGTTACGCTGCAGCGCAGACAGGCGAACAGCAGCAGGGTGAGAATACCGAAAGCGTGCACAGACGGCCTGCACTTTCTGCAGCAGGTCTAATATATCTGGGTATACACCTTGGCGGTGTAGGTGGAAGCAACGGTGGAGGTGGAGGTGCCAACACTGTTTTTTTTTGTTTTTTTTTATTGGGCTAGCCCTCAAAATATTGGGACATATAAAAAAATAAAAGAAAGAAAAAGTGCACTTGAGTATAACAATGGCTGGGTGAGGCCGGTATAATTGTCTATTCTGCACAAAGTACAGACAAGTCTGGTGGGATCCATGTCTGGTTAATTTTAATAAACGTGAGCTTGTTCACGTTGGCTGTGGACAGGCGGCTGCGCTTGCCTGTGATAACGCCCCCTGCCGTGCTAAACACACGTTCAAACAATACACTGGCTGCAGGCACCTCCAAGGCAAGCTGAGGCCATGTGCCCATTTTGGAGACCCAGAAGTTGAATGGGGCAGACCCATTAGTCAGTACGTGTAGGCGTGTGCACACGTACTGTTCCACCATGTTGCTGAAATGCTGCCTCCGGCTAAGACATTCCATATCAGATGGTGGTGCTGGTTGTTATGGTGTGCTGACAAAGCTTTTCCACATTTCAGCAATGCTAACCCTGCCTTCTGAGGTGCTGGCGGTGCCCCAGCTGCATTGGCGACCTCTTCCTCCTTCTCTGCCTTCACCTTGTGCTTCCACTGAGCCCCCGGTGTCAGTTGGGAATGCCCTCAGCAGCGCGTCTACCATCGTGCGCTTGTAGTCGCGCATCTTCCGATCACACTCCAGTGAGGGAATTAAGGACGGCACGTTGTCTTTGTAATAGGGATCCAGCAGGGTGGCCACCCAGTAATCAGCACAAGTTAGAATGTGAGCAACTCGGCAGTCGTTGCGCAGGCACTGCAGCATGTAGTCGCTCATGTGTGCCAGGCTTCCCAGAGGCAAGGACAAGCTATCCTCTGTGGGAGGTGCATCATCGGTGTCCTCCATATCCCCCCAGCCACACTCCAGTGATGCCCACAAGCTGCGTTGGGTGCCACCCTGCTGTGAACACGGTTCCTCCTCCTCATCCTCATCCTCAACATCCTCCTCCTCATCCTCCAGAACTGTACCCTGGCTGGACAATTGTGTTCCTGGCCTATGCTGGTGCAGGAACCCACCCTCCAAGCCACTTGTAAATGACTGGCCTGATAACCATGGAAATGAATTCTCTTCCTCCTCCTCTTCCTCCTGTGCCACACCCTCTTCCATCATCACCCCAAGCGTTTTTTCAAGGAGACATAGAAGCTGGATAGTAAGTCTGAGAACGGCGTCATCAGCACTGGCCATGTTGGTGGAGTACTCGATACACTGCAAAATTGCTTACAGGTCTCGCATGGATGCCCACTCATTGGTGGTTGAATTGGTGCTATTCCGCAGAGCGAATGACCCGTGCATGCTGCATCTGAAATTCCACTATTGCCTGCTGCTGCTCGCACAGTCTCTCCAGCATGTGCAAGGTGAAGTTGAAGTGGGAACGTCGCATATGAGGCGATGAGCGGGAAGGCTGAAGTTACGCTGCAGCACAGACAGTCAAGCAGCAGCAGGGTGAGAACGCTGAAAGCGCTCACATACGGCCTGCACTTTCTGCAGCAGCTCTGATATATCTGAGTAGTTTTTCAGGAATTTCTAAACCACCAAATTCAGCACATGCGCCAGGCAAGGAATGTGCGGCAAACCGGCAAGGCCCAGAGCTGCTACGAGATTTCGCCCATTATCGCACACCACCAGGCCGGGCTTGAGGCTCAGTGGCAACAACCACTCATCGGTCTGTTGTTCCATGCCTGTCAACAGCTCCTGCGTGGTGTGGGATTTCCCCCCCAAACATATCAGTTTTAAAACAGCATGCTGTCATTTCCCATTGGCTGTGCTGAAGTTGGAGGTGAAGGTGTTACGCTGCCTGGATGAGGTGGTGGTAGAGGAGGAGGAAGCGGAGTAGGAGGAGATGGCAACAGGAGGCAAAGAGAAATGCCCTGCAATCCTCGGTGGTGGAAGGGCATGCGCCACACTGCTATCTGCCTCAGGCCCAGTCGCCACTACATTTGCCCAGTGTGCAGTTAGGGAGATATAGCGTCCCTGCCCATGCTTACTGGTCCACGTATCTGTGGTTATGTGGACCTTGCCACTGATGGAGTTGTGCAGTGCACACCTGATTTTGTCCGCCAATTGGTTGTGCAGGGAAGGGATGGCTCGCCTGGAAAAGTAGTGGCGGCTGGGTACCACATACTGTGGGACAGCCACCACCATCAGGTTTTTAAATCTGCCCGTCTCCACCAGACGGAATGACAGCATTTCAAAGGCCATTCATTTTGAAATACTGGCATTCAGTGCCAGGGATCACGGGTGGATAGGGGGGTACTTCCTCTTTCTCTCCAGTGTTTGGGAGATGGACAGCTGAACGCTTACATGGGACAGTGTGGAGATGCTTAGGGACGGTGGCGGACATGGTGGCGTTGCTGCCACATCCTCTTTTTGCAGGGAGGCAGGTGCCACTGTGACATTCCAGAGGTGGAAGAATAGGCCGAGACAGCAGCAGAAGAGGAAGCAGGAGGAGACTGAGGCCTTTCTTGGTTTTTGAGGTGCTTACTCCACTGCAACTCATGCTTTGCATGTAGATGCCTGGTCATGCAGGTTGTGCTCAGGTTTAGCACGTTTATGCCTCGCTTCAGGCTCTGATTGCACAGCGTTCAAACCACTCATGTCTTGTCGTCAGCACATTGTCTGAAGAACTGCCACACCAGGGAACTCTTTGGTGCTGGCTTTGGTGTGCTCGGTCCCTGGGTGCGGTGGGCAGTAGCAGGGGTACCGTCTAGGGGATGGCCGCTCCGCTTTTGCACCCTGCTCCCTCTTATGCTGTGCTGGTGCCTCTGTGCGACCACCGCCTCTTGCTCCAAACTGGATATGTCACTCGCATGACCTTCATTCCATGTGGGGTCTAGGACCTCATCATCATCCACATCATCTTCCACCCACTCCTCAACCCTGCCCTCCTTGCCGGTCTGCGCACTGCCGAAAGCCACAGCAGTTGGCACCTGTGTTTCGTCATCATCAGAGACGTGCTGCAGTGGTCCTTGCATGTCCACATCCTGACACATAAGTGGTTGTGCATCAGTGCATTCAATCTCTTCCACTTCTGGGGCAGGGCTAGGTGGATGACCCATGTAAACCCCGCCATCAGAGTCATCAAAAAGCATAAGAGACTGCTGCATGGCTTGTGGCTCAGACTGCTTGGGTTATTTGCAAGGGGGTGAGGTGATAGACAGATGGCCATGGGCTGCAGGTGCCAACTCTGTGCTTTCAGCAGGGCACCGGATGGGAGACAATGTGCAGGAACTGGAGGCACTGTCAGCCATCCAATTTACAATTGCCTGTACTTGTTCTGGCCTCACCATTCGTAGAGCGGCATTCAGGCCTGTTACAAACTGCTATTAAATGATAAATTGCCCTGCTTCCCTGGATTGTGGAGAAGCCTGTTTGCCAGCCTCCTCCCGCATGACTATGGCCCTGGGAGATTGGGCCCTTTAAAAACAGTATGGACTTTTACTGGGTGTGTATGGCCCTTTAAGAACCGTCTGGGGACATATTGTGACTTTGACTTATGTCCCCAGATCTGTAAAATAACTTGTTCCTGGCTTTCTACTACTTGGTTCAGTAAATGGGGATTACTGAACCAAGCACCACACAGGCGGACCACCCAGAAGTGGAAGTGTGCAGGCAATTTACCTCCCAGGCTGGGAGGTTAATGCAGGTTAATTGCCGAGTGCTGGGTGGCCGCAGTTCGTGCAAATGAACACGTGGCGGTGGCCATCTTTGTTCTTCGAACAAGGTCAGGGGTATGTGTAGCCAAATTCATGGAACTAAAATCGGCTACACATTTCCGCGAACACCGCTGATCCTTACCTTCTCCCATACTGAACTTTCAGCTGCAGAGACTAAGTCCCGTTCGAATGGGACGCCCGTTCGAATGGGACTTAGTTGTTTTTCTGCATGAAATTGACCGACCGCACAGCCCAAATCTATGGAACTGTTTTGGGCAGGAAAATGTCGGTCATAAAGGACTTCCGTCTAACTTTTGATCTACTGGATGGATTTGGATTTGATTTTTGAGAGTGTTTATGTTTAAAGTGTGCTGATTAATAATATGTCATTTTCATGAAGAGTTGATGTATGGTTGTAAAGTTACAGTGTATGTGTAAAAACTGCATTTTTACTGTCTGTGATAATTATGTTAATCCCTTGTGTAACATAATTATATCACAGGCAAAGGGGAGAATTTTGTGTGTAATTACTGGGAGTGTTTTCTGTCATGTACGTGTGTGATTGGTTCTTTTGTAACGCCTGTGGGTGGTCCTATCTTAGGGGATCCTGCATAAAAGAAGGTTCTTTTGGTGCCAATAAAACAGAATGACTTGTCCTTCTAACTTGCAGCCTCGACTCATGTTTGTAGTGAACAGCTATAATCACTTCAGGGATTGCTATGCTCTGCATGCTCCCTTTGCTACTGAGCTTTTGTAAGAGCTCTTGTTCCTGATCCTGCTTCGCTCTGTAGAAGGAAGAGAGATCCCCCACTGGACCTTGAAGCCTGGTCGTAGGTCCAGGGTGGATAACAGACGGCGAGATACCAGCCCAGCAGTGGTGGTTCGTGGCGTCTGCAGTACTTATGGTGTCTTCACAGTAGTTATGGTGTCTACGGTGCTGATGGTCCTTTGGTGAGCGCTAGGAGCATCCTTTTCTACGGTCCAACTTCCAGCCAGCCTGGAGACAACCGTAACACGGCCTACCAAATAACGCTGAAGGTTCTGTCGCGTACTCGCACATGAGGAAGGTGTTTCACTTGTGCGTGTAGCTGGCACAGATCGACTACGTCCTCTCCTTGCAACAGGGATTCCACCAACACCAGCAGCACCACGACCAGGGCCACATCCCTTATTTGACGCTCTCCTCATTCTTTGCGTTCACCCACCAAACTAACAGATGATTTATGTCAGGCTACAATGTAACCGCCAACAATTTTTATTTTTTTTAGTTTATTGGACTGCAGGAAATGCACCGCAGACCGCAAATGTACTATTTAGCACCCAAAACATTTGGATTTTTGAAAGTGCGCTGTAAGCGCACTATTAGACGCTTCGATTAGACTCTCAGATATAAAGAGCAGGCCCCAAAATGTACTATTTAGCACCCAGAAAATAAGAATGTTTACAACTGCGCTGACTCTCAGATATGAAGTGTTATGAAGTGCCCCTTACTAATGTACTTTTTAGCCCCCCCAAAATTTTAAGTTTTAAAACTGCAACGTGTCAACAGTATTTGACACTTCTATTTGACTCTCAGATATGAAGTGCTCCCCACTAATATACTTTTTAGCACCCAAAAATTTTAGTGACAGCAGTATTGACGCTTCTATTTGACTCTCAGACATGAAGTGCACACCACTAATGTGCTTTTTAGCACCAAAAAAATTATAAGTTTTAAAACTGCAATGTGACAGTAGTATTTGACGCTTCTATTTGACTCTCAGATATGAAGTGCACCCCACCAATGTACTAGTTTGCAGAATTCTTTCCTAAGCTGTCCCTCACAGCAGCAGCATCCTCTCCTTACACTAATAAGACCTCATGTGTGTGCGGCGCTTCGTGACCCCAGCTTATATATAGAGGCTGGGTCACATGCACATGCACTGGCCAATCACAGCCATGCCATTAGTAGGCATGGCTGTGATGGCTTCTAAGGGCACACGAGTCAAACGCTTGTTGATTGGCTGCTCTGCAGCCTTTGAAAACGCGCCTTTAAATCGACGAACACAGAACTCCAACCTGAACATACAGTGATATGTCCGTGTTCGGGTCCGGGGTCCAAAAAACGTAATGTTCGGTACAGTCTAGGTTCGCTCAACTCTAATTATAATTAATAAAATCACATAATTATGTAAAAAAGATTACGTAAATATAGATGTAGAATTTATGTAAAAAACAATACAAATAGTCCTGGCTGGGTTCCCTCTACCTTATGTAGCTGCTGGCTCCCTCCACCATGCCACCGGACCACTAAGGATGCAATCTGCCCACCTCCCTGGCCACAGGTGAGAAGCAGGGAGGGTTTGAATAAAATAAAGTGTGTTCAAATAAATGTAAAAAACACCAAACATGCTCTCTTTCCTTCAAATGCACCTCTAATTTTAAACATTTACACACACTAAAACCAAAACACAAATACACAGTCTTCATTCACCATAGACACACTACATCCACTACACAAACACACACTACATCCACTTCACAAATACTCTGCATCCACCATACACACACTACACTAACACACACTCTGCATCTAATACACACAAACACTGCATGCACTGCACAAACACACACTCTGCATTCATAACATTCCTTATCCTCTTTAAAGGGAAATATCTTCTAAATGTCTAAAAATCTTGTTACAAAATTACTTCAAACTCATAAAAATCTATTATATGTGTAGCAGATTCCGTTTGGCTGTCCATAACCAGGCCCGGACTGGCCATCGGGCATACCGGGCAAATGCCGGTGGGCCGCAGTGGCCGTGGGGCCGAGGCCAGCAGGGGAGATCGCAGGATCTCCCCTGCCAGCCCCTGCAGGGCCAGCGCTATCCGAGCGCCAGCCCTGCATAGTGCCTCCATGGGCCGGTGGGGAGATTAAAGATCTCCCTCACCAGCCCAGAGGCAGTTACAGGCGGCCGCCGGCTGAAGAGTGTGGGAGGGAGGAAAGGACCGGTGGAGCTCTAGCCAGCAGCTCCGCCGGGTCGCAACGCTCAGATCTCGCGAGAGTGAACTCTAGCCTGCCCTGCAGGATTTTTTTCCTAGTTTGTTGCAAAATTGGAAGCCGTTCAGACTAGGTTTTTTGCCTTCTTTTGGATCAACAGCAACAACATATGTGAGGAAGGCTGAACTCGATGGACGCAAGTCTCTTTTCAGCTATGTAACTATGTAACTATGTAATTGTCCTTATTGCACCATTATTCCCTATGGTTTTGTTACTTGTATGCAATATATTTCCTAAGCATTCGTCTGGTTGTTCGGTAGAAACTTGCTAAATACAAAGTTGACTACCTCCGTTCGACATATGAACAAACTACCGAACAACCAGACCATCCTGTAGCGAAGTGTGGCTCTAATTTAGTTCCCCATCGTTCTTCACACCAGCCTAATTGCAAAGTATGCAAATGTACTGTGTATTCCCTGGGTGGGCGCGGTTCGACATACAAACACGTAGCGGCAGCCATCTTGCCATACGAACACCCAGCGGTGTTTGGTCGTCGAGTGTCTGAAACCCAAATCGGACACTCGACCACACGAACACCGCAGAGACCTCCATACCTCCATCCGTTCGTGAAGAAACACACGAATGGCCCAGCGTTCTGTAGAAATATGCCCATGAACAAGGGGATTCATACAAATCCAGGCAAAGTCTATTCTGCCAAGTATTTTCATGTCTTTTACCCTGCGAACGGAGACCAACCTTAAGGCCAGAATACATAGAACTGTCGGTCAAACAAACACTTCAAGGGAATTCCTGAACCCCTGATCCGATCTGGGTGATTTTTGAGTATGTTGCTCCCCCAGATCAAGGTTATCAGGGGATTGATCATTTAAGGGTGTATGTCGTGTCTTTGGGGTACATCTGGAAAACGGGGAAATTGTGTGTTAAAACGGTTCTGTTAATTGTGGTATCTCTCAGGCTGAGTGGAGGAGATGTGTGGGTTGTAACCTGTGTGTGTAGCCACCATAATATACATTTTTCTGTGGGTGTCTCCCTTGCATGAGAGAGATGCATAAAAGAAGGGTATGTGGCATTAAACATCAGTTCTGCTCCTGATACTGTGTGTCATCAAGTTATTGGGAAACGTGATGGGATATTCTTGGATTGTTTTATTTGCTGCTTATGCGATGCTTGCTGTATTAATTACTTGTTCCTGAGCTATTCTTGGATTATCAGCAGAAAAAATCTATGTGGAAGTAGCGCTCCGCTACATTATGCATTTCAGTTAGTCACCCTAGATTTTAATGTTTTCTTTGTCTGCCCTCTGGATTTTCAGGCACTCATTGAGCTTACATTGTTTAGTAATTATGTGGCTAGGTATGGCAACTAACTAATCCATGGGCCTATACAGTGGTTATAAAATAAAAATCACTGTTTAGTAGATATTCCCCAAATGACAGTTTGCATTCATTTAATTATGTAATTTTCATTGGGGTATAGTCTAAAAACCGCTTGCTAAACCTGGAGTTCTCTTGTCTGCTGCTTTTGCTGCATTTCTCCCTGTAGCAGTTACCCCGATGAGTACAGGGGTTTCCACCACCAGAGGGCCTTCTTCTCCCGAGTGTGAGGGGTATTACAACATTCCAGATAGTCATTCAAGTAGAGAAGCTCTTACAAGAGCTAGTAGTGATAGCTTTATAGCAGTTTCCCCCAATAAGAGACAAGACTCTAGATTGAGGGTGAGGTAAGTCTGAATTTTAATGGAGGCCTTTTATGCAAGTTTCCCAACAAGGGTTACACCTAGGTGGACCTTGTTGGGCACAGGGACACAAAGGGAATAAACCACTAAAAACAGAGTCATAAGATGGACACTCATTACATACACTACACACTGCCTGGGAGATAATTAAGACAGATAAGACATTAACTTAATTATCTCCAGGCAGAATTTTTTTTTTCATAAAGTCCCATAACATATCCCCTGATAGCCCTGATCTGGGTGAACAATATATCCAAAAATCAACCAGATCAGAGCAGGGATTCAGGAATTTCCTGGATGTCTCTTTTTGACCGACCGCACACATGGCTTCATGCTTCATGCCCAAAATAGTTCCAATAGGTCTATTTCAAACAGTCAAAGTAATGTTCAAATAGCCAAATTGAGCCGTTCATGCACAGAGTTAGTGAGTGTAGTTGGTTCGGTAGATTATGTCTAACGAACGGCGCTCCATTCGTGCAATTCCCGTCGCACCTACCACCCAGTTGACCACTTAGAATGTAAGGGTGTTTGTGGTTTTAGAGGTTTTAAGAGGGTCAGTGAGGTTAATAAGCACCATGCTCCACATTTGGGTGGTCGGTCGTTCAGTAGTTATTTCGGTATTCGAACGGCAAATGCTAAAATAAGGCAGACTGTATTCCATTCGAACGGGTAAACGAACAAAACGTATAAACTTTAAAATTCAAGGACAGAGGGTCTGTCACACTCCCCTTCTAACCACGCACAGATTTTCTTTGTTACAAATACACAAAAATTGGAGTTACTAAAAAAGAGGGCAGGTAACTGTTTTTTCCTTGGTTTTAACTCATGCTAACATTAAGGAGATATTCTCCCTATTAGAATGTTAAGGTGTTTGTGGTTTCCACAGGTCAAGAAGGTTAATTAGTGCCACAGTCCTGTTCTGGGTGGTCGGTCGTTTGACAGAAATTCGGCATACGAACGGCATAGTTAAATACACGATTAGTCCTTTCGAATGAAGGCAAAACAAACGAATAGTCTTTGTTCATAGTTATATGCAGCCATTATAATGGTAAAACTGGGGTTCTTGTTACATGGCTCCCCTTCGTGGAACACCCCGGCAGACCCGGCTTGATCCTTTTCGGGTCAGCATGGGGATGTACGGGCTCATATGAGGGTATCAGTTCTGTCTGCCTGGACAGTCCGTCTGCGTTTCCGTTGTGCTTGCCAGGCTGGTACTGGATAGTAAAGTTATAGGGTTGGAGGGCCAAACTCCATCTCAATAGCCGCCCATTGTCTCCTGCCACTCTGTTTAGCCAGACAAGGGGATTGTGGTCGGTGATGATGGTAAATTCCAGTCCATACAAATAGGGAGTTTTTTAGATTTCTTTAGAGCCCAGACCAGGGCCAAGCATTATTTTTCCACTACCACGTAGCTCACCTCCCTGGGTAACGATTTCCAGCTGATGTACGCGACAGGGTGCTCCCCTCCATCTTCCCCGATCTGACTCAGAACTGCCCCCAGTCTGTACATGGAAGCATCTGTATGGATGACAAAGTGTTTAATAGGGACTGGGGCAGTTAACACAGGAGCGTTGATCAAAGCGTTCTTTAGAGTCTGGAAAGCTGTTTCACAGGAGGGAGACCACAGGACTATTCTGGGTAGGTTCTTTTTAGTTAAGTCTGTCAGTGGTTTAGCAACAGTACTGTAGCTGGGTACACATTTTTTGTAGTACCCTGTGGTCCCTAGGAAAGCCAGTACCTGGGTATTGGTGTGGGGTGTGGGCCGGTTCGGGACGCAGCTTCCCACACCCTACCCGGTGTCCCAGGTACTGGACTTCGGCCATGCCCAAGTGGCATTTCTCCGGCTTCAGAGTCAGGTCCGCAGCCCGAATCTGATCTAGCACGGCCTCTATATGCTTCAAATGCTCAGGGGGGATGTCTCGCTATAGATTGCAATGTTATCCAGGTATGCACAAGCAAAGTCCTGGAAGCCATCAAGGAGCCTATCCACCAAGCATTGGAATGTGGCTAGGGCATTCTTCATCCCGAATAGCATAACCCTAAATTGGTATAAGCCAAACGGGGTGACGAAGGCTCACTTGGGGACAGCCTCCTTGGCCATGGGAATCTGCCAGTAACCTTTGCACAGATCGATAGTGGTCAGATAACGTCCCCTGGCAATGCGATCTAATAGCGTATCCACTCGGGACATTAGATAAGCATCTGTCACTGTACAGTCATTAAGGCATCTATAGTGGACACAGAACCGGGTGGTCCCATCCTTTTTGGGTACTAAAACTACGGGGGAGGCCCAGGGACTGTCAGATTGCTCTATAACTCCCAACAAAAGCATTTCCTGAATCTCTTTGCTCATCCCTTCCCTAACTGCCTCTGGAATTCGGTAAGGAGGTTGTCTGAGGGGCGCTTGTCCCAGGGTCTCTACGTGGTGAGTCGCTAGTGTAGTGTACCCGGGCTTGTGGGAGAAGGTCAACTCTTTCTCGGCTAGCAGCTGCCTAAGTTGGCCTTTTTCGGCGGGGCTCAATCGCTCCCTTAGCTGCACGGTACTGAGCAAGCTACTGAGCGCAGGGTGAGCTTGAAGATCCGGGATAGGTTAGCTGTCAGGGTCCTCTGTCGAAGGGACACACATGGCCGCTATATTCTCTGGCCTTTCCTGGTATTTCTTCAGGAGGTTAACATGAAAGGATTTTTGAAACCTCTCATCCTTATCACTGGCAATTACGTAGGTGGTGTCGCAGGTTTGCGCTATACCTTGTAAGGGCCCTACTGGTCTAAGCACCAGGACCTTCTTTCCCACCTGGGACAACCTGTGACGGGCACCCTGATCATTCCATCGTTTCTGTCTACTCTGGGCCGCATACGGTCCCGCATTTCCAGAACATATGGTACAATAGGGACACCCTCAAGTTCCATTTCCCCCTCCCAGTGTTCACGCATGAGGTCGAGGGGGCCTCATACCCTCCTTCCATAGAGCAGTTCAAAGGGGGAAAACCCAGTGGATTCCTGGGGGACCTCTCGATAGGCGAACAAGAGGTGCGGCAGGAATCGCTCCCAGTCTCTGTATTCATCTGTAAAGGTCCGCAGTAACTGTTTCAGGGTACCATTAAAACGCTCACAGAGACCATTAGCCTGGGGGTGGTAAGGGGAGCTGAGAAGTAGCTTTATACCACAGACCTTCCATAACTGTTGGGTCAGATCTGAAGTAAACTGAGTCCCCCTCTCAGACAAAATTTCTTTCAGGAACCCCACTCTGGTGAATATTCCGACTAGGGCATTGCGACAGTATCCGCCTGAATATTCGGATAGCGGGTAACGTAGTCCACCACGGTAAGAATGTATTTCTTACCGGATGGACTGGGGTTTGGTAGAGGTCCCACTAGGTCGACTGCTACCCTGCTAAAAGGTTTCTCAATCACTGGCATGGGCTGCAGTCGAGCCTTAGGGTGGTTCCCTCTCTTCCCTACTCTCTGACAGACGTCACATGTGCTGCAGTAACATTGCACGTCCTTAGAGACCCCCAGCCAAAAGAAGGTCTGGGTGATCCTATAAGTCGTGCGGTTACCACCCAGGTGTCCCGTTAAGGGGATGTCGTGCCCAATTCGGAGAAGTTTCAACCGGTACTTTTGAGGTACCACGAGTTGGTGCTTCTGGGAAGGGGCACATCCTCTCTTTCTGCCTTCTGTTAACCTACATAATCTATCCCCTCCAGTCTCAGCTTTCTCTCTGTATTTCTGAAGGGATGGGTTCTCTCTAGTTTCCCTCCCAAACTCCTCAAGGGTATCCCAAGCTAGGGGTCTAGTAGCTACAGTCAAGGGGAGGGGCGGTGAGGGGCTTACCTGGGTCTCCCTTTCTGGAGTAGGATCCTCGTGAGTGAGTGGTCACCGGGCAGGCAGTAGCAGGTGTGGTGGGTAAATATGCAGAAGCTAGGGGCCCAATGTCATTGTCCAGCAAGACTTCTGCGGGTAGATTGTCCATGACCCCCATGGTAGTCTTTCCAGAGCCGACTCCCCAGTCTAGGTGTACTCGAGCAGTGGGAAGACGGAATACAGCTCCTCCAGCAACACAGACAGCTACGGAGCGGTTTTCCAGATGCTCTGGCTTAACCAAGTGTCGTTGCACCAGAGTGATGGTTGCGCCTGTGTCTCTTAGACCTTGGGCTACTTGGCCATTCACCCGGACCTCCTGACGATTGTTGACGAGGCTGTTGATATGAGGCTGATCCCGATTGTCCGGGATCAGCCTCATATAGGATGCCCAGGCATTCCTCGGTGCCAAGCTCGGTGTCCACGCAGTGAACAGATGGGGTACAAGGTTTTGCAGTCTCTGTGGTGGGTAATGGGCACCTCCAGTTTGAGGCGGAGGATCCCAAAGGGCAATATCTGGCAATGTGCCCGGTATTCTGGCACCGATGACAAGAAGTCTTGGATAAATCCCTGGGATAGTTGTTGAACCCCTGGGGATGGCGAGGCCCTGGGGGTACGGGAGCACGGAACTATGGCCGAGGGGTTGGAGCTGGAGTTCCATACGAACCGGTTCTCAGTGGGTACTCTGGCTCACCTTTCGGGTTACAGCGAACTCATCAGCTAGCCGGGCAGCGTCCATTAAGGTCAGTGGACGGTGGTCTCTTACCCAGTCCTGCAAGTCAGTGGGTAAATCCCGTAAAAAATGTTCCATTAGAAATAATTGTAGTACTTCCTCTCCGATGTAAGCGTTGCATCCTTTGACCCAGTAGGATGCTTCTCATTGCAGTCGGCAAGCCCACTCCATGTGGGAATCCACAGCCCTTTTCTTTGATTTCCTGAAGCGGCGGCGGTAGGTCTCTGGAGTCACTGCATACCTGGTGAGGAGAGCATCATTGACCAGCTGGTACTGTTGGATGTCCTCCAAGGGGAGAGCCCAAAACGCTTCATTGGCTTTGCCGGATAGCTTCCCAGCCGGTGTAGTGACCCATTGGTCGGGGGTACCTGGAGTAGAGAGCACTATCTCTCGAAGTCAGCTAGGTATCCATCAATCTCGTCCTCACTTTCCACGAATGCTTTGGATGCTGCAAACGGGACCTTTCTTGTAGTTGCCGCCGGAGGAGAGGTGAGAACCGTGGGTAGAACAGGCTGTTGGGCCCTTGCCAGTTGTAGTTCATGCTCCCTCCTCTCCCGAATTTCTGCCTTTACTTTGAGGAACATGCGGTCAATCCGTTCCTCTGATGGGGCTGTGTATATAGCCTCCCCTGAACGATGCAATTGATTTCGGCTTCCTTGATGTTCCGTAAACTCCGTTCGGTAATTTCCATCGACCGATTAATTACTTCTAACTCCAGCAGGTTAGCGATTAGCTCTCTCCGTGGTCGGTTACTAGCGCTCCATCTCCGACTCTCTAGCAGATCCTTCAGCGTTGGTCTTTTGAGCTTAGCATACTGGTTCTCCATTCAGCACCTGCTCGGTGGATGAAAGGACCATCCCACTGCTGCCACCAGTGTAAAGGCTACCCAGGTTGTAGAGGCGTATCTGCCGTTGGAGACGTCCTTCTTCCAGGCAAGGTGCTGGGCTGTAGTGGAGAGGCAAGATCCCATCCGCTGAATCCTTGGAGCAGTAGAGAGGCAGAGCTCTTAAAAGAGCTAGTGATTAAGCTGAGCAAGATCCCTTTCAATAACGAGACAAGGCTACGTTTTGAAGGGTGAAGTAGAACTGGCTTTAATGACCACACAGCAGCTGCTTTTATGCAGGATTTTACAGTAATGTCCCACCCACTGGATCTGGTGGGGCACCAACAATGCAATTACAACAGCCAATAAGTCATAATGGTACAGTGAAAACACACCCAGTAATTTCAATACATTCCTCCCCTCTGCTTAGAAGATAATTAAGTTAAGTGGTATATCAGCTCAATTATCTCCAAGCTAAAAAAATTACTTTTTCCAAATTTTTCATAACTTCGAAATTACACACAATATTTTAACAAAATACATTTTCAAAACCGGTACATTCAGGGGAACAACATATCCAAAATGGCACAAATTGGACCAACGGTTCGGGAGTTAGCAAAAATGAACCGACTGTTCACATGTTTTCTTTGTCCAAAATAGTTTCACAAGTTCAGTCTCTGCAGTCGGTCTATCTTCCCTCGGTTATAAGTATAAAATGCACGAACGGGGCCATTCGTGCCGACCATCATTGGATGCAGTTGGTTCAGATGAATAACTGTACGAATTAGCGCCTTGTTCTTATGATTTTAGTCGAACGCACAGAAGGTAGGAGTTCAGCGGTGTTCGTGGAAAAAGGTAGCCGAAATCAGTTCCATGCGGTCAATGACAAAACACCGCTGAGTGAGTTAGACTAAACAAAATGGCCGCCACCACGTGTTTGCATAAACGAACGCTGACCACCAGGTGAAACCATTAGAATGTTAAGGTGTTTGCGGTTTCCACAGGTCAAGGAGGTTCATTTGTTAATTCGACATATGAACAGCATAGTCAAATACACGATTAGCCCTTTCGAATGAAGGCAAAACAAACGAATAGTCTTTGTTCATAGTTATATGCAGCCATTATAATGGTAAAACTGGGTTTCTGGTTACATATGGTTCAGGGGGTCTCCATCCAACACACCACAAACACATACAGGAGGGGGCCGGGGAACAGATAACAATCTCCCGCTCTGGGAGATACTAACAAGACACAGGGACATGCATGTACATATTACATTGAGGGGGGTTACACTTTGGGGCTCGGCGCCCTGGGACATGAAGGGGTTACAGGGTTTACATGGCTAGATAGCCCTGGGTCCCATCTGGGATTCCTGCAAAAAGCGGGGAGATCGGATGTACAGAGCCAGAGATATCAGCGTGGAAAGTCTGGCGCTCAAGGCTCTGTACATTCCCGAAATTAGTTCCATGGTGTTACTTGGTTTAGTCCGGCAAAACCAAACTTTGCGCCTAAACCAAGCAACAAAAAATAGGCTTAAGCAAAGCAAATCACAAACCAAATCGCGACAACCAGCATTAGGAGGAGGAAGGAGTTTCTCTGCCCAATCCGAAGGAAGGGCGCGAAACTCAGCTGCACCAATCGGTGCTCGGGGAGGAGAGGGGATTTGCGGCCCAATCAGAAGATAGAGCGTGAAACCTGATGTCACCAATCCGCTGAACTTATTTGCGCCAATCAGCGCCCAGGGAGGCGAGGAGTTTCGCTGCCCAATCAGACAGAAGGATCAAAACCCCATTTGAACAAGTGCTCCTTCTCAGATTGGTCGCCCGCTCACTGCGGCGACCAATCAGTGCTTTACTCGTGCCAACCAATCAGGAGAATGGTGAAAACCCAATTTGAATGGGTGCTACCTCTCCCGTTGGTCAGCACAAACTTCCATGCGGCCAGCAAAAACCCTGTGGCCGAGAGCCTCGTAGCTCCCAGGTTTGAGAGTGGCCAGTGATTATAGCTCCTCAGGAACAGGTAGGATGATCCCTGACACAGGGATCGAAGACAGTGTACGCAGGCCGAGTTCGGGAGTCGAATGCTCCCCATGGTGGGTGTTCGGTGATACGAACCGGTGGCCAGCCAGTTCACCTACGTCACGCATGCGCCACTGTTTCACTTGCACTCTGCGGTTTTCACACCTCATTAGCGAAACTCCCTGGTATTGTATAGACATTGTATCCTTACTTCACATATTGTGTCACTTTGTTCTTGCACAGTATTAGCAACGTTATGTCTCAAGTCACCTACATCAAGACACCATATCATCTATTGTGTTGGTTGTATACTTGGTATGGGCCTTGTATTTGCCCTCCACCACATGCCATGCTACCACCCTTATAGCCTAACTACTCTTTCTACCTTTACAAATGGATTAGACCAAACACCTGGGCATCACTATTGGCCATTTCGCAACTTCAACACCTTAGTATGCTATCCCTTTGTTCTTTCCAGACATCTGTACCACCAATATTTCTCCATCCAGCAGCTCAGGACTGACAATCAGCACTTTGCCTTCTGCTACGATATCTCTACACATGGCCCTCACTCCATACATTATACATGGCCCTCCATGGGCAACAACTACAAAAAAATTCAGCCCCCACTGTGGTAGACCTCTCTGCCTTTGGATTATTGCTCAAACCTGATTTGTCTGTTTGTCCAGTTATTGCCGGTTGTTCATATGGTTTTTGTTTGCATTTCGCACAAATACGAAAAAACTACCGAATGGCAGGACACCCAGCAGGGAAGTGTGCTGCTCGTTAACCTTTCTGCCCTCATTAACATTGTGGTTAACCGCAGACACTTCCATCTTCCGAACCGTCGTCTGGGTGGTCGACGTTTGTATGAACAAACACGTGGCGGCGGTCATCTTGAACAGTCGAACGCCCAGTGGTGTTCGTCGACAAACTCATGGAACTGATTTCGGACACTGCTTCCCACAAACACCGCTGAAATCACCGACCCTTCATCGTTCTGTTCAAGGTTCAAACGAACGCTCTGCCGTTCGGTAAATTGACAATGCACTTGTACCAGATAGCAAACCCATGGAGCCCATCTGTTTAGTCGAACGCACAATGTACAAGACTTTAACTCCATGGCGATTGAATTGCATGTATGGGATCTGAGCGCTGTTCGGTTAGATTGAACAGCGGTCTCTGGGGATGCGTTGAATGTGTGGGTTCCGTTCAGTATATTTGGAACTATATATTTTTATGTGTTTTTACCATTAATGTAAAATGGAGGATATTCTCTATCCCTGGAGGTAATTGAGTTACTTTTGTACTTAACCCAATTATCTCCAGGATAGAGAGGAGTTGTGCTGTTCATGTGGGAGTGTTTTATACTGTAAATGTATGTGATTGGCTAATGTACACAACTGTCTCAGTTCTTCACAAGGTCCCTATGGGAGTGTCCCTTGCTGGAAGACCTGCATAAAAGGCTGACATGTAGCCCCCATTAAATAGATCCTGCTTTACCCTCAATACAGAGCCTTGTCTCAGACTTGGGGGGATAATTTGCATGTTTCCTGTTCGGCACTTAGGAGTGTTCGGTAGCTGACTTCACGTTCGGGAAAAGGAACAGCTTTGGCGGCGTTAACCCCTTCCCTACTCGGGGTGCCGTTACACTCACATTTTTGCAATTACTTAAGTCAATTTCCTGATATACGAGTAGCAAAAATACAACCTACTACATTCCATTATTATACACTGCTTCATTAGGCCCATGCAAGTCTTTTCCATACAGCCCTCTCTCTGCACACTCCCAAGAAGCTATCACTACACATTTAACATATCCAGGCCTCTTTGTTTAGTCACTATGTTAAACGGCTTGATAAAGTGAGTGGTGGGTGAACTGAACCAGTGTCAGGAATAGGGGGAATCCTAACACATAGTGTAAGTAAAGTAGTAACGTACCGGACCTTAGAATGGCCGGACTGATGTTACTGAAAGAATGAGAATAAACAGGATGAGCCGAGGTCAGGGAAGCCAGAGGTAGAACAAAACGAGAATAACAAGCCGGGTCAAACGGATGCCAGAGAGAAGAATAGTCAAAACAAGCCGAAGTTCAAAACCAGAAATATGCCAAAAATATAATGCACTATCGGGACCGAGAGGAACCACAACAGGGCAAAGATCCTAACTCATGGGAGCCTTTTTATACTGTAGTCATTTTTCAGACGTTTGGGTGACTAATTACATCATTTGGCTCCATCCCCTTTTCTGCTGCACTTGGCTCCGCCCATTTTAGGCATTAAAAAGAGGCGGGGCTATCGCGGCCGTCGCGGAAATGACTAAAGTTGCTGGAAGATTGCCAGGCCCAGAGTCCTGCAGATGAACTCCACTGTGACCAGACTCCTCAGTCTCTACAAAAGGTACCCTGACAGTACCTCCCCTCGAAGACCGCCCCTTGGGAGGAAACAGCCCGGACGTGAGGGAAAATTGGACGGAAAAGCGCAAATCAGGTGTGGAGCATGGACATCAGAATCAGTGACCCAGGACCTGTCCTTAGGACCATAACCCTTCCAATCCACAAGATATTGAAGTTTGCCCCTCGAAAACCTGGAGTCAAGTATAGACTGTACAATAAATTATTCCTGACCCTCCACCTGGACCGGGGAAGGAGGACTTATATATCTAGAAAACATATTGCACGTTAAAGGTTTCAATGATGATACATGAAAAACGTCAGGAATTCGTAGGGCAGGTGGTAGCGCAAGACGATATGCCACTGGATTAATATAAATCTGGGTGCAAATTTTAAGGACGGAACTTTAAGACAAATATGCCTGGTACTGAGCCAGACTTTATCACCTGGTTGATACACAGGAGCAGGCAGCCTATGAGCATCGGCGAACTTTTTATCAATGGATGCTTTGTTAGACAGGAGATGTTGAGTCTCCTCCCGTATCTTCCTTAGGTTTTCAGTGTGCTCTTCAACCATCGGGAGTCCTTGTGACGGAACTTCAGACAGGAGAACTACGGGATGGAAACCATAATTTAGGAAGAAAGGACTCTTTTGTGTGGCATCAGAAACCACATTGTTCAAGGCAAACTCAGCCCACGGGAGTTGACCAACCCAGTCATCCTGATGCTTAAAAACAAAACACCGGGGGCGTGGCCTAGCAGTGGAGCGGAATGGCTGCCTAATCTCTGAGCTCCTCCGTACTCGCCCTGCAAATCACTAGAAAGCTGCCCCAAACGCAAATATGGGGAAACACACTAAGACTGGGGGTACCCCCAAACCATCGGGCACCCGCCCACCTGCGATCCAGGCGTCGGTCAGGCAATATATGACCACACAGCCGGACCCATCATCCCAGGCCTCCGCTGAGGCCTTCCTGTACTCGAAGGCCTCATCCATGAGCCCGAACTCCCAGGTTGGCGAAGCGAGCGGAGAGGCCACAGATCACCCACCGGCAGACTGGATGGCCCTTCTGAGAGCACTGCCCACCAGAGCCGACTTGACCCAAGCCACATCAGCCCTCCATGCCTCGATCCGGGCCGACCTCCAACTGATGAGAGCAGACATGCAAGGTATGGCAGACCGCATGGCACGGCTGGAAGAGGAACAAGACAACCTCACCGTGGCCCACACAACCACAGAGTCCACGCTTCACGGCCACACTGCCCACTTGCAAGCCATGGCTCGCCATGTCGAAGATCTCGACAACAGAGGCCGCAGAAACAACCTGCGGATCCGAGGCCTACCTGAAGGCGAAGTACCCTCAACCCGGCTCACTGACACACTTACCATCTTATTTAACAACCTTCTGGGCCGTCCTGCGGGCACACAGATCGATTTTGTCCGAGCACACAGGGCACTAAGACCCAGAGGCCCTGAAGGAGCGCCGCCGAGGGATGTAATATGCTGCTTAACTATCTTCTCCCTCAAAGAAGACATACTACAGGTGGCTCGCAATGCGGGACCCATCACCCATGAGGATCACCCTATCCAAATATTTCCTGATCTTTGCCCGGCTACATTGAGCTACCGCAGGGCTCTGAAACCCCTCACTCGAGCCCTGACAGCTCAGAAGGTGAGATATCGATGGACTTTCCCGACCGGCCTAACTGCTCAAACTCCTAGCGGTCCCATGCCGGTACGCAATCAACAGGACCTGCGGGATCTCACTGTCGAGCTCCAGCTACCACCCTTAAACATGACTTGGCCTGACCCACTAGACTTCTACACTGGCCCACCCAGGCCGGCACGAGATGACCCGCTGCCACAAAGAAGAACCAGATCCAGAATGGAGACGGCACGACCAGCCGGCAACCCCCGTTGAGTTCCGCGACTCCTGAGAGACTCTGAGACCCACCGATCGGGGTATCTGCCTATAGACTATAACCTGCTGGGGAGCTTACCATAAGGTACCTCACTAACCACACCGAACTGCCGGACTTCCTCTATTGTTTCACTTTTGGGTGGGGGGCTTGAACGGGGGATTTGACGACCCAGCGGCTTACGCTATGCTCCGACCACCACTCCGATAGGGAACATTCTCTTAACCAGCTGAGCTGCCGTAAGGGGACTGACTCTGCCACACCACCAAACACGGGCCACAGAGACGTGGAGACTCGATGCCACCGACACATCTTGAGAACACTGGTAACGGAGACATTGAGTCTTTGTCGGAGGGCCCAACCTCTCCCTTTATAGAAGTGGATGGGAATATAGCATGAGGAAGGGTAGGCAGGAGAGGGACACAGCCACCACACACACACTTGCCGCTAGAGCTCAGGGCCACATCACGACACACCACCTAACTAGACACGCCATGAAGCTCACACACACACACGACTCATAAGGCTTGACGCCTGGTTCGCACGACACACACAAATTTTAAGATACCCCACTCACAAGACCACGGATAACCTAGGGGCTAGAGTACTCTTTGGGCGGGGCGGGTAGGGGGACGCTAGAGGGGCCTTCCACGTGGGAGTTTTTGTCACCGCTATAGGTGACCCCGCGGGGAAACACCCCGTCCTTTTCTTTCTTTTTTTTGTCTCTCCCCTCTCTGAACCGGGACCCCGGAGAGGGACCGTGTACACCCGAGAGGCATTTGGTAACCAGTAGGCCACGTTCCCACCTGGCCGGGGTGTCAGGAAGAAAGGCAAGGGGACTCGACCGAACCGCTAGTACGGACGGGACGACTCCACCTCGGCCTACACCCGAGCCATTACTTTGTATATTGTTGTTTATTGTTTGACTTGTGTTTATTTTATTTTGTCTCTGTACCTACTCCTAGGCACTAAAAGTCCGGCTGCGGTGTCCGCGAGGGGATTCGGGAAGGGGCCTCATCGGGGACCACCCGTCCAGGTAATACTCTCTCCCTACACCCCCGAAACGCACCTCCCCTGAACCCACCCAACACCTGGGTAGTAACACAGCCCGTAGGCCCACCACTTATCTGTCCCTATTATCCCTGACAGAGAGGTCAACCGGAGTTACGTCATGCAGACCCCGAAACCGCTAGCCAGGGCGGACATCAACATTATCTCTATTAACGCCAAGGGCCTCAACCAACCTGAAAAAGGATCACAGGCGCTCCGCCACTTTCACAGCCAAAGAGCCCACATAGTATTTATACAGGAGACCCATTTTAAGGAAGGTCTGACACCTAGAATGACTGACAAAAGGTTCGCCCAATGCTACCTCAGCAACAACCCCATAGGGAAATCCACAGGTACGGCCATCCTCCTTCATAAATCCCTACATTTCACACCCACAGCAACCCTGAAAGATGACTGGGTAAGGTTTATATGCGTTAAGGGAACGATAGCCGACCGTACATACACGCTAGCCAACCTGTATGCTCCTAACACTGCTCAACACCGTTTCATGACTAGATCGCTGAAAGCCATCATGGCCTTCACGGAGGGTTGTCTGATCATGGGGGGTGACCTTAATGTGGCCCTACAACCAAGCCTAGACACATCTGCGGGCACCTCAACGATACCCAGACATGTGTTGACTACTATCAACAAAACCCTTAGAGACCAACGCCTGACAGACTGCTGGAGGGCGATACACCCTGACGACAGAGACTTCACCTTCTATTCCAATCCAAACAAGACGTACTCCAGACTGGACTACTTTTTCATGCAACACTACTACCTGACAGATGTTAAGTCAGTGACGATTGGAACCGCGACATGGTCAGACCATGCACCACTCACCATGACGCTGACATCTCCCCTCTACAAACCGACGTGCAGCAACTGGCGACTGAACGAAGCCTTACTTAATGACCTAACAGTAACCACGGAATCCCGAACCAAACGTACTCAATACTTCACAGACAATGTTACCCCAGACGTGACACCCCTCTGTATGTGGGAGGCCCACAAATGCGTTATATGAGGCTACTTCCTAGCTAAAAGCGCAGCCATGAAAAAAGAAAAGGCTGCTAGAATGGCGACCATAATCGCGGAGATACAGGTGGTGGAGGCCAGGCACAAACTAACACGGCTCCAGAGCGATGGTGCCAAGTTACTGACACTACGCAGGGAATTGGCATCCATCATGAATGCAAACCACCAAAGGGCGCACCTGCGCACCAAAGCTTTCTTTCATACACACGCCAACAAATGCGGGGCCTTGTTGGCCCGTATGATCGCCAAAAAGAGAGCAGAATCCTACATACCTAAAATTCGCGACAAAGACGGACGACTGAAACAACTCCCGGGGGACATGGCAGAAACTATACGGGAATACTACGCGGGGCTTTATGCCATACACCCCGACAGGGAGCCACCGCGTCCGGGAGACGTCCTACCAGAGACCAGACAATACCTACACACACGCATACATAAACGACTTCCCCGGGAAGCCACGAGTGCCCTTGACGAACCGATCACACCACACGAGCTGGCCTGGGCCATAAAAGAGTCGAAATTGGGCAAATGCCCGGGCCCTGACGGTCTTCCCACTAGATACTATAAAAAGTTTGCTGACGTATTATCCCCACACCTCCTGACTGCCCTTAACGCCCTACGGGACGGAGCCAGCCTACCCACACAGACTCTAGCGGCCAACATCTCCCTAATCCCAAAGGAAGGTAAAAACCCGGAACTCTGTGCAAGCTACAGACCTATCTCCCTGCTAAATTGTGACCTTAAACTCTTCACAAAAATACTAGCCCGCAGACTACAAACCTACCTCCCTGATCTCATACATAGGGACCAAGCAGGGTTCACGCCCCAGAGAGAAGCGAGAGACAACACCATCAGGACACTCGATCTCATTCACAGGGCACAATGCAGTCGGGAAGGCCTCCTCTTGCTCTCCACAGATGCAGAGAAGGCCTTCGACCGCATAGATTGGGGCTACATGCTAGCGGTATTAGAAGCGATAGGTCTGGGCCCGCATATGATGAGCTGGATAAGAGCCCTGTACTCTAAACCCACAGCAAGGGTATGCGTGAACGGGTTGTTCACGAACCCGTTCCCCATTCGGAATGGCACAAGACAGGGATGCCCTTTGTCCCCACTGCTGTTTGTACTGGCACTGGAGCCCTTTCTTAACTCTGTCCGGGACAACCCGGCCATACGGGGGATGCAAATAGGGCGGACGAGACACGTAGTGGCTGCCTTTGCAGATGATCTGCTGTTTTATGTCACCCAGCCTGAAACGTCAATGCCAGCAATCATGGCAGAGTTCCAGCTCTACGGCCAATTATCGAACTTCAAAATTAACCTCTCCAAATCTTCAGTTCTGAATGTCTCGATCCCACCCAGTAGAGTAGAAGCCCTGAAACACACACTCCCATTCCAATGGTCTGACACCACTATAAGATACTTAGGCACCTCCATACCAAGAGACTTGTCACAAATATACACCGCAAATTTTCAACCCCTCCTGACCACAATACGCAGAGACCTGGAGGAATGGACTAAAGTCCGTCTTTCCTGGTTTGGACGCATTGGAGTATTGAAAATGAACATTCTACCCAGGCTGCTCTACTTGTTCCAGACACTACCAATCCACATACCTGAGGCATACTTCTCAACGCTGCGCTCCATGGCACTAAGATTTACATGGCACAACCTGCAGGCACGGGTCAAACACGACACTCTCACGCTACCAAAACGGAAGGGTGGCCTGGCCCTCCCAGACTTCCAGGTCTATTACAAAGCAACCCATCTCCAGAGGGTGATGGAATGGTCCAAATCGGAGGTCCACAAGTTGTGGAAGGAAATAGAGTCAGACCAGATAACCAGACCGATAGGGCTCTTACCGTGGCTAGACCACCACCAGGGCAGACAGCTGGCTAACCCACACCCACTAATTAGAGCGACCTTAATGGTTTGGCATAAAGTGGGGACACCCTCCTCCCTCACCACACCCATTTCCCCACTCCTCCCCCTGACACATAATGACGCCTTCCCACCCGGACTAGACGCAGGCCCGTTTCAACAAATGTTAGGAAACTCGCTACCTAGACTCTGCCACGCTACCACCAACGGCACGATACGGACTCTTGAGTCCCTGTTGCCCGTGGAGAGACCAACGTTCATGATGCAGTTCAGATACAAACAACTATTAGCCTACCTACTAATAATCACCAAGGACGTTCACGCACACAGGCCACTCACAGACTTTGAAAGGCTCTGCCACGACCCAAGCCCACTGGCCAGGGGGCTGTCCACACTCTATAGCCTCCTCATGGATGCAAAGAGACTTCCCCCAAGGAGCTTCATGAGTAAATGGGAAACTGACCTGGGAACCACACTCTCGCCAACCCAATGGGAAAAGATCTGTACCCTTTCCCTTCACTGTGCAACATCCAGTGGCATACAAGAAACGGCCTATAAGGTACTATCCCGCTGGTACCGCACGCCACTGGTCACCCATTCCTACGACCCAACCGCCACCAACAACTGTTGGAGATGTGAGAAAGCTCTAGGCACTCTCCTCCATATCTGGTGGATATGCCCCTTGATACAACCCTACTGGGCAGCGATCCACACGATCATCACAACATTTTCTGATACTCGACCCCAACTAGACCCAGCAGCCTTCCTCCTACACAACACCTCCGCCCGTAGCTCATCTTATAAAAAATCCCTAACGATCAGGATATTAAACACAGCTAAGAGCCTAATTCTCTTGTACTGGAAGCAAAAAACCCCACCACCTGTGTCTGCCTGGTTTAAACGCATGGAAGAGCTCAGGGCGCTAGAGGAACTTATCTCACACGCAGAGGGGAGAGAACAGTCGTATATGACGACCTGGACACACTGGATTCTGACTACGACAAAACCCGACTTCCAGACACTTATCACAGACTGAGTAGACATCAGTGGGAACATAGCCCGAGACGATGGGTAGAGGTGACAGGGAATGACCACAAAGACAGCGCACGTCATACATGGAGCCACCACAGACAGAGACTAACATGATAGTCTTAGCCCTGACGGGGACGAGGGGCCACACAGACCCATGGGGCAGGGATGACGCTTCCCCAAACGCTGAAGATTCCCCCCCCCCTTGTTTTCTCATCTCCCCTCCCCCCCCCACCCCCCCCACCCCCACCGGCCCGGGCGAACTTGCGGGCCACGCAGCCAGACTAGGATACAGCGGACCACAGGTATGCCATCAAAGGCTTAACTTTACATGCTTCGACCTGGAAACCTGCGCGTTTCCCTGCATTGCTGTACCGATACTTAAGATTCGCTAATACTGTACCTGATAACTTGTACGTGCCATTTACTGGAAACCTGCGTGTTTCACTGAACCACCTTTGAGACATTTACTTTTATTATTGTTCGAATGTATACTCTTGAAAACCTGAATAAAATTTAATTCACAAAAAATAAAAACAAAACACCTCAAGTACTGCTCAAGCCTTTGAGTGGTCCTTTCAGCTGCCCAATTAGATTGTGGATGATAGGCCGAGGAAAATGTAAGGGTGATACCCATTTGTGAACAGAAAGCTCTCCAAAAACGTGAAATAATCTCTGATAGAGGCTCGCAGTTTATCTCTTCGGGAACACCGTGAATACGAAAAACTTCTCTAGCGAATAAAGTAGCCAGTTCAGGAGAAGAAGGCAGTTTAGGTAAAGAAATAAAGTGTGCCATCTTGATAAACCTATCAACTACAGTCAAGATAACTGTTTTATTTTCAGACATGGGCAGATCAACAATAAAATCAATGCTAATGCTGAGCCAAGGTTTGTCGGGAATATCTAAGGGTTGCAATAAACCACACGGAAGGGTGTGTGAAAGTTTGGTAGTAGCGCACACACAACAGGCTACCACATACTCTTTTACATCCTGCCGTAGGGAAGGCCACCAAAACTCTCTAGAAATGAGCTTATACGTTTTGCGTATGCCTGGGTGACCTGCCACCTTGCAGTCATGATGGAAAATAAGTATGTCCTTTTGATGTTCGGGAGGTATATATAATTTCCCATACTAGGAGCATGAGTTAGCTTAGCCCTGAACTACGACATAAGTGGAGAATGAATGGTGGTTCTGGTATAGGCAAAAATGCGTTTTGGAGAGATAACCGAGGAAACTTCAGTAGTTTGACCTACCAATGGTTCATATTGGCAGGACAGAGTGTCAGCCTTGGAGTTCTTGGATCCAGGCCTGTAGGTAAGAATGAAATTAAACCTTGTAAAAAATAATGACCAATGAGCCTGTCTAGCTAACAACCATTTAGCTTTGCCCAAATACGAAATATTCTTGTGGTCGGTCAGGACGGTCACTGGATGTACAGTACCCTCTAGGAGATTACACCACTCATTGAAGGCTAAGATAATGGCAAGGAGCTCCCTATCACCAATATCATAGTGTCAGATAATTTTTTCGAATAGAACCCACAAGGATGAAAGGGGCTATCATGATCCAGCCTTTGGGACAAAACTGCGCCCACCCCGGTTTCTGACGCGTCAACCTTCAATAAGAAGGTAAGTTAGTATCTGGATGGACCAGTACAGGACCCAAAATAAAAGCTTTTTTCAATGTATTGAAAGCTTTCTTTGCTTCCTCAGGCCATTTCTTAGGATTCATTCCCTTTTTAGTTAAATGGGTGATGGGAGCGATAATAGATGAAAATGTTTTTATGAAGCGTCTATAGTAATTGGAGAACCCCGCAAAGCATTGAATAGCTTTCAACCCATTAGGAATGGGCCATTTGAGGATAGAATCCACTTTCCTGGGATCCATCTCAAAACCTTCTCCAGAGATTACATATCCCAAAAAATAAATGTTACACTGGTCGAACAGGCATTTCTCTAGCTTACAATACAGGTTATTTTGCAAAAACTTGACCAAAACTTGCAAAACATGTCGGTGGTGAGTGGCAAGATCCTTGGAATAAATCAAGATATCGTCTAGATACACGATCACAAATTTTTGTTGGAATTCCCTCAAGACATCGTTAATTAAATTCTGGAAGATAGCAGGGGCGTTACATAGCCCGAAAGGCATCACTGTATACTCGTAATGCCCGTATCTGGTGTTAAAGGCTGTCTTTCACTCATCACCTTGGCGGATTCTAACAAGATTATAAGCGCTTCTCAAATTCAGTTTAGTAAAAATTCTGGCCCTTTTGAATCTGTCATGTAACTCCGTTATGAGAGGAATAGGGTAGGCGTTACATAAATTAATCCTATTTAGCCCTCTATAATCAATGCATGGCCTAAGATCTCCTTCCTTTTTGGATACAAAAAAAATCCCGCCCCGGCGGGTGACGAGGATTTCCTAATGAACCCCTTCTCAAGATTCTCTTTAATGTACTCCTCAAGTACTGCATTCTCGTTTACTGATAGGGGGTAAACTGTACCTTTTGGAAGCATAGTGCCTGGTAATAAATCAATAGCGCAGTCATATATTCTGTGGCTAGATAACACATTGGTCTTGACTTTATCAAACACCTCTTTCATTTTCAGATATTGCTCTGGAATGACAATGGCATTTTGTGGACATGGTTGGTACACTGGTGAGAAGGATAGGTTTTATGTTCGTAATACAACCCTGATGGCATTTGTTGCTCCAAGTTACTATGTCACTCTTCTCCAATCTATAGTAGGGTTATGCTTCTTCAGCCAAGGGAATCCTAATACTATTGGGAAGGTGGGTGAAGAAATTACCTGGAACACACAATATTCCCTATGTAACACGCCAACCAACATGGAAATTGGTTTGGTTTCATGTGTTATTTTAGATACCCGGAGGGGTCTACCACCACGGCCAAGGGTGTTACCCTTAACTGAGATGGGATAGAATTTCCTAGAGAAAAATTCTGGTCGATAACATTTTCCGCTGAACCAGAGTCGATTAAGGACATGTCATGTTTCCCTTTTATTCCAGAAGTTTGGTCCTTAAGGGGTTAAAGCTGCGGTTCTGACCAATCCCTCCTCCCAAGTTAGGGTGATATTAATCAGAAGCCTTTGATTCTGGAGTTCTATGGAGGACAATGAAGAAACACCCAAGGCCTGTCCTCCATGGGTCCTCCATTAGGTGTGGGAGTTTCCCGGCCTGCTGGGACAAGATAACCGGAGATGCCCTCTTTGACCACAATAAAGACATAGTCCTTCTCTTCTTCTGTATTGGCGTTCTGCCTCGGTTAACCTAGTAGCTCCTACTTGTATGGGTTCAGGCAAGGCAAGTGCCATAGAATCAGAGGTATTAGGAAAGGGTGTGGTATAACTAGTTCTGTCTCTGGTGTTCTCCCTGTACCTCATCCTTTCGTCTATGCGAGACATAAAAGTTATTACCTCCTCTAAATTCTCTGGAAGATCCCTAGTGGCAATTTCATCTAGCATGGCTTCTGATACCCCATTCAAAAACACATCGACAAAAGCCTGTACAGGGATATAATTTCTAATTAGTGGGGTAATCGCTGCTTGATCCAAGGAGACATATGGAGGAATTACTGAGTATTTATACACGATAAAACCCAGTGTAAGGTGGAGCGCTATAAAATAAATAAACTTACCCCCCCTGGGGTTTTTCAGTATAGCCTAAGGGGGGAGAAAGGTACAATAGTGCAGACTATTAAGTGCAATTTGAGTGAAAAAACCAAACAGTGGTTCACTCACATGGGTCTGAGCCTAAATAGGACAGGCTCAGATCTCTCGAGCAGACGTGTCCTTAAGGAGACACGAACCCTTCAGATGCTGATTTTCTAAACTTTCTTTCTGTGGGGTATAATAAAAAACCGAGATCTGGTGCAGTATGTTTCGGGTACCAGTGTGTGCAGATAGATAAAATATAACTGCTCACCTTTCATAGAGCCTCAGACTTGGCTCTAAGTGTTTCAGCAAATGTGTCTATAAGGGGACACATACCCTTCTTTTGTTGGAGCGGGAACTGCAGAGTGTAGACTAAATCAGAAGCTCAGGTGGACATATAATAAGTGATAACAATATATTTATTGATAAAAATACTTGTGTGTATAACACTATAAAAACAATAAAAAATATAAGTATATATAGAAATAATGTCCAAACTTCTGAGGTGGTCCGAGACGCGTTTCGCCTGGTCGGCTTTCTCAATCGGTGTCTTGTTCTCTTGGTTCCCTGTCTTCTTTTAAATGCTGTTTTCGAGTCCCATTGGTGGATGGTTTCGCGCCCTCCGGTTCCGGTTCAGCTGTGGTCTTGATTGCTTTACTTTCGTTCTGGTTTCGTCGACCGGAAATGACGTTGCGCTGGTTTTCGTCGACCGGAAGTGACGTATCGCTCATGTAAAGTCCCATTTCCTGATAAGTCCATTGTCGCCATTTTGATTACTGGCAGCAATCTAATAGGCAAGTGATACTCCCATAGGGATATAGTGCAGGAGAGATAAGGGCAAAATAGAAACTAGTTAAGTCCAGGTCTCACACAGGTTAAATATATCCAAGTGTTTCAAATGGTCTTAGAGATGAATTCTATTCTTAGGCATACAGATGCATATATGTTTATACATATCCTTTAAATTGTGATAGTTCTTCTGTATATATAAAGTGCATAAGGTATTCTAAATTCTATATATTGCAACAATATTTCAAATAAAAACCGTAGTGGGTGAGCCATAAAAATAAAAAATATATATATAAAAATCTGACACCTTCATGCTTTTAGTGCAAATGGAAATTAAAAATACATATGTAGAAAGAAATCTCTACCATATGTAGAGGCAGTGATAAAAGTGCATAAAAAGCTTATAAGAAGTGGCAACGTTCAAAGTCATTATTAAGACCATGAGGTGTCAGTGTGTTCAGATTAAAAATCCACCTCATTTCCAATTGCCCCAAACGTTTTATGAGGTCCTCCCCTCTCCAATTTGGTACCAGTTTATGTATACCCATAAATTTCATGTTATTTGGGTTTTTATCATGTCTTTCCAGGAAGTGTGCTGATAGACTGTGTTTTGCAAATCCATTTTTAATATTTCTAATGTGCTCTTGTATCCGTACGTTAAGATTGCGAATCGTACGTCCCACATAGAATAGGCCGCAAGGGCATATAATAACATATATGACTTTTTTTGAGTAGCATGTAATTAGTTCTTTTATTTTAAAACTTTGTTTAGGGTTTTTGGGGTGATTAAAAGTCTGGATGTGTCTTTTTGTATTTTGTGTGTTCTTGCATGCACCGCAAGTGCCACATCCAAAAAAACCTTTTGATTTATTTAAAAAGTGATCATGCTCCTTAGTTCTTATATGGTTATGCACTAAAGTGCGATTTAAGCTAGGTACTCCTCTATATACTATAGTAGGTTTCTCGGGGAGGATAGAGTTTAGTGTATCATCGTTTTTTAGGATGGGCCAGTGTTTGTTCAGGATTCTCTTAAATTGTTTGCTTTTGCAATTGAAGTCACAGACAAACACTGGTTCATTTTTAGCTTCCTTTTTCTCTTTATATCTGATTAGGGAGGATCTCTCTTCTACTTTAACTTTGTCATAAGCTGTATTCAGCAAATCTTCTTGATATCCCTTTTCTTTAAAATTCTCTAAAATGATCTGTGCCTGTTCATGGAATATTGTGTCCTCCGTGCAGTTACGTCTTATTCTAAGTAACTGAGCTTTGGGGGCATTAACTAGCCACGGAGAGTAGTGGCAGCTGGTGTCCTTTATATAGCTGTTGACGTCTACGGTCTTGAAGAAAGTCTTAGTCTTAATTGTTTGGTTCTCTACATAGATGCTAAGGTCTAAAAAGTTTACACATGATTTACTGTAGTTTGAGGTTAGTTTTATTCCCCACTCGTTGGAGTTAAGGTGTATGAGGAAGATTTGTAGAGACTTTTCGTCTCCCCTCCATATAAAGAACAGATCATCTATGTACCTGCGATAGGTCACGAGGCTCGACTCCCATCTAGTGTCCCCATAAATGAACTCTTGTTCCCAATGGGACATAAAAAGGTTCGCATAGCTGGGAGTGAACCTCGTGCCCATCGCAGTCCCACATGTTTGGAGATAAAATGTTTGGATAGTACGAGAATGCCCGAGTTATCTCAAAGACACAATCAGCATATTACAGATACTTGAAAATACAATATGGGAGGACAACTTTTATTTGGTTACATCAGATGTAACCTCATTGTACACGATCATTCCACACGATAGAGGATGCTTGGCAACCAGGACATTTCTAGAACAATCCCGCAGCTTTCACCCTGACCAGGTAGACTTTATAGTTGAGGGGATCAAATGGATCCTCAACAATAACTACTTTTGGTATGGTAACAACTTTTATCTCCAAACATGTGGGACTGCGATGGGCACGAGGTTCGCTCCCAGCTATGCGAACCTTTTTATGTCCCATTGGGAACAAGAGTTCATTTATGGGGACACTAGATGGGAGTCGAGCCTCGTGACCTATCGCAGGTACATAGATGATCTGTTCTTTATATGGAGGGGAGACGAAAAGTCTCTACAAATCTTCCTCACACACCTTAACTCCAACGAGTGGGGAATAAAACTAACCTCAAACTACAGTAAATCATGTGTAAACTTTTTAGACCTTAGCATCTATGTAGAGAACCAAACAATTAAGACTAAGACTTTCTTCAAGACCGTAGACGTCAACAGCTATATAAAGGACACCAGCTGCCACTACTCTCCGTGGCTAGTTAATGCCCCCAAAGCTCAGTTACTTAGAATAAGATGTAACTGCACGGAGGACACAATATTCCATGAACAGGCACAGATCATTTTAGAGAATTTTAAAGAAAAGGGATATCAAGAAGATTTGCTGAATACAGCTTATGACAAAGTTAAAGTAGAAGAGAGATCCTCCCTAATCAGATATAAAGAGAAAAAGGAAGCTAAAAATGAACCAGTGTTTGTCTGTGACTTCAATTGCAAAAGCAAACAATTTAAGAGAATCCTGAACAAACACTGGCCCATCCTAAAAAACGATGATACACTAAACTCTATCCTCCCCGAGAAACCTACTATAGTATATAGAGGAGTACCTAGCTTAAATCGCACTTTAGTGCATAACCATATAAGAACTAAGGAGCATGATCACTTTTTAAATAAATCAAAAGGTTTTTTTGGATGTGGCACTTGCGGTGCATGCAAGAACACACAAAATACAAAAAGACACATCCAGACTTTTAATCACCCCAAAAACCCTAAACAAAGTTTTAAAATAAAAGAACTAATTACATGCTACTCAAAAAAAGTCATATATGTTATTATATGCCCTTGCGGCCTATTCTATGTGGGACGTACGATTCGCAATCTTAACGTACGGATACAAGAGCACATTAGAAATATTAAAAATGGATTTGCAAAACACAGTCTATCAGCACACTTCCTGGAAAGACATGATAAAAACCCAAATAACATGAAATTTATGGGTATACATAAACTGGTACCAAATTGGAGAGGGGAGGACCTCATAAAACGTTTGGGGCAATTGGAAATGAGGTGGATTTTTAATCTGAACACACTGACACCTCATGGTCTTAATAATGACTTTGAACTTTGCCACTTCTTATAAGCTTTTTATGCACTTTTATCACTGCCTCTACATATGGTAGAGATTTCTTTCTACATATGTATTTTTAATTTCCATTTGCACTAAAAGCATGAAGGTGTCAGATTTTTATATATATATTTTTTATTTTTATGGCTCACCCACTACGGTTTTTATTTGAAATATTGTTGCAATATATAGAATTTAGAATACCTTATGCACTTTATATATACAGAAGAACTATCACAATTTAAAGGATATGTATAAACATATATGCATCTGTATGCCTAAGAATAGAATTCATCTCTAAGACCATTTGAAACACTTGGATATATTTAACCTGTGTGAGACCTGGACTTAACTAGTTTCTATTTTGCCCTTATCTCTCCTGCACTATATCCCTATGGGAGTATCACTTGCCTATTAGATTGCTGCCAGTAATCAAAATGGCGACAATGGACTTATCAGGAAATGGGACTTTACATGAGCTATACGTCACTTCCGGTCGACGAAAACCAGCGCAACGTCATTTCCGGTCGACGAAACCAGAACGAAAGTAAAGCAATCAAGACCACAGCTGAACCGGAACCGGAGGGCGCGAAACCATCCACCAATGGGACTCGAAAACAGCATTTAAAAGAAGACAGGGAACCAAGAGAACAAGACACCGATTGAGAAAGCCGACCAGGCGAAACGCGTCTCGGACCACCTCAGAAGTTTGGACATTATTTCTATATATACTTATATTTTTTATTGTTTTTATAGTGTTATACACACAAGTATTTTTATCAATAAATATATTGTTATTACTTATTATATGTCCACCTGAGCTTCTGATTTAGTCTACACTCTGCAGTTCCCGCTCCAACAAAAGAAGGGTATGTGTCCCCTTATAGACACATTTGCTGAAACACTTAGAGCCAAGTCTGAGGCTCTATGAAAGGTGAGCAGTTATATTTTATCTATCTGCACACACTGGTACCCGAAACATACTGCACCAGATCTCGGTTTTTTATTATACCCCACAGAAAGAAAGTTTAGAAAATCAGCATCTGAAGGGTTCGTGTCTCCTTAAGGACACGTCTGCTCGAGAGATCTGAGCCTGTCCTATTTAGGCTCAGACCCATGTGAGTGAACCACTGTTTGGTTTTTTCACTCAAATTGCACTTAATAGTCTGCACTATTGTACCTTTCTCCCCCCTTAGGCTATACTGAAAAACCCCAGGGGGGGTAAGTTTATTTATTTTATAGCGCTCCACCTTACACTGGGTTTTATCGTGTATAAATACTCAGTAATTCCTCCATATTGTATCTGTGAGTGCCAAGCTGTGAGAGGACGGCACTTTAGGTGGTAGCAGCTTTATACTACTGTACACTTTTTAAGCGCCACTACACACGAATTCTATAAAAAATCTTTCACTCTACCTTCTCTCACTATTTGTGTGGGCAGCTAAACCATATAATATGACACTATTTGAAAATAGAAAAAAATGTGGGGAAAACATTGACGCTTTGTTCTCTGACCAAGGGACCAACCCCAACATAGTAAATAGCGATACAAACTTTGGAATACAAGATTGTCAATTCTCACTGGAGAAAGCCCTAAGTAAAGAATTAAAAATCAAGTGGGAGGTGGCCACACTGGAAAAGTATATTAAAGAGAGAATCACCCCTAGAGGCCTCAGATTCATCAAAAATCCCTCTTTTGACCAAGAGGAGGAAGATTTTATTGATGAATGGATGGAACTACTCGAGGGATTCTCCTTTAATCTCATGGAGTTTATCGTCAAAAGACGAAAAACGACCCTAAGCAAACTAGACATAGAAATCAACCATCTCCAAAACACCCTAATTTCAAATGTTACATCTGAAGAATATGAACAAGTAACCAGAGAGATACAAGTTAACCTCAATAAATTAGAAAACAGAGTAGTAGAAACAAAGAAACGAAAGTACCAACGTGACATCTTAGACTACTCTAAGAAACAAGTAAGATCTTTTAATGAACATCATAGAGACAGAGGGACTAACCGAAGAGGTGTTAGAACAGACCACACCCCCAAACGAGTATATAGAAATGCCAGTGCCAAATATACACCTCAGAAGAAAATAAGAGAAACAAAATATTATGAACCAAGACCCGATACATCTAGACCCCAAAGAGAAACTGAGAAAACAAGAATGCCCATCCACAGACCCCATAACACACCTGAAGGCTACCAACCTTCATATGCACAGATGGTGAAAAAACACACTACACCGACCAGGACCAACAGGACATATACTCCTACACAAAGGAGAAACATTAACACACGTCAAGACAACCCAGGTAACAAGGTCAGACATATAGACCATACACTAACCCCTAGAGAGGACCATCTACACAACAGACACCACCACCCAAAAAGGTCGACACAGGGAGAGGATTTTCTCATATCACATATAAGAGACAAACACAAAGAGAACAGACCCCCACAAAAATCCCCAGGAAAGAGACAGAGGAGTCCAGAAGACGGGGAAATAGAGGAGGAGTCCTTATACAGAAAAGAAAGAAAAACAAGACACTAATACCCAAAAAGAATGGTATTTTTAACTTAACACAAAGAGCCCTAACAGTACCCCAAAGGACACTGCTAGAAAAAGGCCTTAAGTTCGCCCCATCTAGAGACATTGACAAATTCAATATATACATTGACCTAAACAAATTTAAGAGGAAACTATGTTTGAAAAAATTCTTTAATAAATACCCAAGTGAAACAAATACACAGGAAAGAGAACAGTCAGAATTCACACATACAGAATTAAAAGAACAATCCAAGTTCTTTCCGAAGTCATGCATCTCAGAAGAGATGGTGACTTTCGAAAAGATGGTGATGAAAGACACCTACAAAATTAAAAATCTTAACAAATTTGAACATAACCTGACAATACAAGAAAGGGCAGCATTGAAATCTTTTAAGAATGACCATACCCTTGTGATAAAACCAGCGGATAAGGGGGGGGGCATAGTCCTATTGGAACATACTAATTACAATAAAGAAGCAGAGAGAATTTTAGAAGACCCACACACATATAAAATATTGAAGAAGGACCCGACAAATGAGATTAAAGATAGCTACCACCAACTAATAGAAAAAGGGAAGTCTAGAAATATACTTAACACAAAGAAAAACGAGTTTTTGAATATCTCACACCCTAAAGTGCCCGTATTTTACTTCCTCCCGAAAATACACAAAGATGCCACCAATCCACCAGGCAGACCAATAATATCGGGAATTGGATCAATCTCTAGCAGACTATCACTTTACATAGACAAACATCTCCAACGGATAGTACGAGAATGCCCGAGTTATCTCAAAGACACAATCAGCATATTACAGATACTTGAAAATACAATATGGGAGGACAACTTTTATTTGGTTACATCAGATGTAACCTCATTGTACACGATCATTCCACACGATAGAGGATGCTTGGCAACCAGGACATTTCTAGAACAATCCCGCAGCTTTCACCCTGACCAGGTAGACTTTATAGTTGAGGGGATCAAATGGATCCTCAACAATAACTACTTTTGGTATGGTAACAACTTTTATCTCCAAACATGTGGGACTGCGATGGGCACGAGGTTCGCTCCCAGCTATGCGAACCTTTTTATGTCCCATTGGGAACAAGAGTTCATTTATGGGGACACTAGATGGGAGTCGAGCCTCGTGACCTATCGCAGGTACATAGATGATCTGTTCTTTATATGGAGGGGAGACGAAAAGTCTCTACAAATCTTCCTCACACACCTTAACTCCAACGAGTGGGGAATAAAACTAACCTCAAACTACAGTAAATCATGTGTAAACTTTTTAGACCTTAGCATCTATGTAGAGAACCAAACAATTAAGACTAAGACTTTCTTCAAGACCGTAGACGTCAACAGCTATATAAAGGACACCAGCTGCCACTACTCTCCGTGGCTAGTTAATGCCCCCAAAGCTCAGTTACTTAGAATAAGACGTAACTGCACGGAGGACACAATATTCCATGAACAGGCACAGATCATTTTAGAGAATTTTAAAGAAAAGGGATATCAAGAAGATTTGCTGAATACAGCTTATGACAAAGTTAAAGTAGAAGAGAGATCCTCCCTAATCAGATATAAAGAGAAAAAGGAAGCTAAAAATGAACCAGTGTTTGTCTGTGACTTCAATTGCAAAAGCAAACAATTTAAGAGAATCCTGAACAAACACTGGCCCATCCTAAAAAACGATGATACACTAAACTCTATCCTCCCCGAGAAACCTACTATAGTATATAGAGGAGTACCTAGCTTAAATCGCACTTTAGTGCATAACCATATAAGAACTAAGGAGCATGATCACTTTTTAAATAAATCAAAAGGTTTTTTTGGATGTGGCACTTGCGGTGCATGCAAGAACACACAAAATACAAAAAGACACATCCAGACTTTTAATCACCCCAAAAACCCTAAACAAAGTTTTAAAATAAAATAACTAATTACATGCTACTCAAAAAAAGTCATATATGTTATTATATGCCCTTGCGGCCTATTCTATGTGGGACGTACGATTCGCAATCTTAACGTACGGATACAAGAGCACATTAGAAATATTAAAAATGGATTTGCAAAACACAGTCTATCAGCACACTTCCTGGAAAGACATGATAAAAACCCAAATAACATGAAATTTATGGGTATACATAAACTGGTACCAAATTGGAGAGGGGAGGACCTCATAAAACGTTTGGGGCAATTGGAAATGAGGTGGATTTTTAATCTGAACACACTGACACCTCATGGTCTTAATAATGACTTTGAACTTTGCCACTTCTTATAAGCTTTTTATGCACTTTTATCACTGCCTCTACATATGGTAGAGATTTCTTTCTACATATGTATTTTTAATTTCCATTTGCACTAAAAGCATGAAGGTGTCAGATTTTTATATATATATTTTTTATTTTTATGGCTCACCCACTACGGTTTTTATTTGAAATATTGTTGCAATATATAGAATTTAGAATACCTTATGCACTTTATATATACAGAAGAACTATCACAATTTAAAGGATATGTATAAACATATATGCATCTGTATGCCTAAGAATAGAATTCATCTCTAAGACCATTTGAAACACTTGGATATATTTAACCTGTGTGAGACCTGGACTTAACTAGTTTCTATTTTGCCCTTATCTCTCCTGCACTATATCCCTATGGGAGTATCACTTGCCTATTAGATTGCTGCCAGTAATCAAAATGGCGACAATGGACTTATCAGGAAATGGGACTTTACATGAGCGATACGTCACTTCCGGTCGACGAAAACCAGCGCAACGTCATTTCCGGTCGACGAAACCAGAACGAAAGTAAAGCAATCAAGACCACAGCTGAACCGGAACCGGAGGGCGCGAAACCATCCACCAATGGGACTCGAAAACAGCATTTAAAAGAAGACAGGGAACCAAGAGAACAAGACACCGATTGAGAAAGCCGACCAGGCGAAACGCGTCTCGGACCACCTCAGAAGTTTGGACATTATTTCTATATATACTTATATTTTTTATTGTTTTTATAGTGTTATACACACAAGTATTTTTATCAATAAATATATTGTTATTACTTATTATATGTCCACCTGAGCTTCTGATTTAGTCTACACTCTGCAGTTCCCGCTCCAACAAAAGAAGGGTATGTGTCCCCTTATAGACACATTTGCTGAAACACTTAGAGCCAAGTCTGAGGCTCTATGAAAGGTGAGCAGTTATATTTTATCTATCTGCACACACTGGTACCCGAAACATACTGCACCAGATCTCGGTTTTTTATTATACCCCACAGAAAGAAAGTTTAGAAAATCAGCATCTGAAGGGTTCGTGTCTCCTTAAGGACACGTCTGCTCGAGAGATCTGAGCCTGTCCTATTTAGGCTCAGACCCATGTGAGTGAACCACTGTTTGGTTTTTTCACTCAAATTGCACTTAATAGTCTGCACTATTGTACCTTTCTCCCCCCTTAGGCTATACTGAAAAACCCCAGGGGGGGTAAGTTTATTTATTTTATAGCGCTCCACCTTACACTGGGTTTTATCGTGTATAAATACTCAGTAATTCCTCCATATTGTATCTGTGAGTGCCAAGCTGTGAGAGGACGGCACTTTAGGTGGTAGCAGCTTTATACTACTGTACACTTTTTAAGCGCCACTACACACGAATTCTATAAAAAATCTTCCAAGGAGACATATGACTGCTATTTTGGGGTCAAAAAGGTTTTTGTTCCTAGTTTGTGGCAAAATTGGAAGCGCTTCAGACTAGGTTTTTTGCCTTCTTTTGGATCAACAGCAACAACATATGTGAGGAAGGCTGAACTTGATGGACGCAAGTCTCTTTTCAGCTATGTAACTATGTTATTCCATGTTACTTCAGAGGCTAATGAACTGAATTATATTGCATAATCCACTAAAGACCTATTCCCTTGCCTAAGACGAAGAAGAGTTCTGGAGGCATTTGCCCTTCTACCAGGTGGATCAAAGGTTCGCCTGAAAGCCTCCACAAATGCTGTATAGTTGTAGAATATAGGATTATTGTTTTCCCATAGAGGATTAGCCCAGGTCAAAGCTCTGTCTACTAGAAGGGTTATCATGAACCCTACCTTTGCTCTATCGGTAGTATATGATCGAGGTTGGAGCTCAAAATGTATGCTGATTTGGTTCAAGAAACTTTCTATACGTCTTTGGTGCTCCACCGTAATGTAGTAGTTGTTTAACATGAGAGGAAGCTCCTACCATAGCTACTTCCAGGCCAGTATTAAGAGGAGTTGTGGGAACATTATGAATCTCCTCCATACTGGTAGTAGGTCTGTAAATCAAGGTCTGCAATGCAATAGACATTTGATCAATGCGATGCTCAATTTGCTCAAAACGGTTATTGCAAGGATCTGCTTGGTTACTTACACCTGTCGGATCCATATGGCCCTGTTGTAATGTCAGGAATAGGGGGGATTCTAACACAGAGTGTAAGTAAAGTAGTAACGTACCGGACCTTAGAATGGCCGGACTGATGTTACTGAAAGAAAGAGAATAAACAGGACAAGACGAGGTCAGGGAAGCCAGAGGTAGAACAAAACGAGAATAACAAGCCGGGTCAAACGGATACCAGAGAGAAGAATAGTCAAGACAAGCCAAAGTTAAAAACCAGAAATATACCAAGAATATAACACGGTTCCAAGAGGAACCACAACAGGGCAAAGATCCTAGCTCATGGGAGCCTTTTTATGGTACGAGGAGATGTTTAAATTGACTCTTGGGGGGGAACCTATGTGCGGTTTATTTTCACTCTACTTCAATTTACTTTTGCCCTTGATAAAGGCGGTTTAGACCGCCGAAATGCGAGTTGGGCTGTCCATGGGCTGCCCATGGTGATTTATATTTGAATTGTTTAACTCGTCTACAGGGTATTACACTTTCTATCTTGGAGCCGGTTTGAGGCTCTGGATATCTACAAGAGGGAGGTTGGGCTTTATTTTTTAGTTATTTGTGGTTAGATCTTACCTTTACACATTACCTCTATCAGGTCTATTAGGTGATCTCCACTTTATTTTCATTCTTACTACATGCCCTCCTCTATCCTTTCGATTTCTGTATTTAAGTGTCAACCCTGTGGGGTTTGGTGCCTGCCATAACTTAGTGTACATTGCTACATGTATCCATACTTACCACTCTGTTACAAGTGAGTTTGTTATATTGTTTGAGATTGATACTAGTGTGTACAGCTATATCTCTGCAGAAACCTAAACCTATCTACTCATTATTTTTAGACACTTTGTCTGCTGTTTTGTTTTAACCCATAATTTTCCAATAAAGTTGTTTATTATTTTGTTTGAGACGCTACTCTGGGGTGGCTTGAAGGTGATCAGCCTGTTTCTAACGGGGGGATCATATCCTTCATTCCTTTTTCTTGCTTGTGCTTCATGCAGGTTATGCCCTTTTTTCCACCCCAATAACCCCTTTTTCTCTGGTGCTCCCTATTAGGTTGTCTACCTAGGAAGCACCTTTCTCTATATCTTTTTATATTGTGATTGGATCTGTCTGGGATGATAACCACGCCCTCAAAACGTCAAACCGACGTTTGGGTGATTAATAATGTCATTTGGCTCCGCCCCCTTTGGTGTTATTTTGGCTCCACCCCTTTTTCACATCATAAAAAGGGGCAGGGCTATCGCGGCTGGCGCAAAAATGACTAAAGTTGCTGGAAGATTGCCAGGTCACGTCCCCAGAGTCCTGCAGATTAACTCCACTGTGACCAGATTCCTGAGTCTCTTCAAAAGGTACCCTGACAACCAAACAGTCTCAGCCCAGAGAAAGGGGGGTCCTGTATATTTATATCCCCTCCCACAACTACAGGCTCCACCCACAGGTTCAGCCTTTCCATTTGTGGTCGGGGACAATAAGGCGAGTTATGTTAGTGGTGCACGTTGGATGTGGCATGCCGAAACTGACATTCAGGTAGGTCGGTGAAAATAGGGCAAAAAGTTAATAGTTTAACACTTTAATACTTGTCATCATTACACAATCAATACTCTAAATACTGTTTTAGTTTTAACCTCACCTTCACTTTGGGTCACTTGCTAGTTCTGATATGTCGCTTCATGCAGTCCACTATAGGATTTGATTATATGTGATGGTTGTCTATTTCTTAGTGTTCTTTCCCATACATATTTCAGGTCCTTCTAGTGGAAGGATGCGCAGTGGGAACTCTAGATTCAGTACATCAGGTATTCACCTTTTAAGGTGATCTGTTAATTCTCAGTTACTTCACATGTCCACACTTTTAAGTTTTGATATGCCTTTCTGTCACAATGTCTACTTGCTCCAAACTTGTGGCTTGTTATGCTCAACTCGATAATTTGTGATTGTACCCTCGACTCTTGACATATTCTTAACAGGGGTCATGTTCTTCAATTATTCAAGTCACCTCATTTTATGGCTTTTCTTATGTATTGATACATGCTAGGCACATATCCGTATGTCACGTCTCACCATTTATACTTCATACCGACCATTGCATATTTAGGGCTACTTTTACATGTATGGTCAACTGCGTCTCTTTTTATACTGTTCAATTTCTTTCAGTTGGTTGGTTTCAGATATCAAGAGTATTTTGTGTTCTGGGCTCATTGCACTTAATTTATCTACCTTACCAGCAATCTCTCTATAGCATTTTTACGTTGTTGTGTCATAGTTCTGGCTTATGAACACTAAGTTCGTGGGTGTCTCTCCCTGATTGGATTTTGGTTTTGGACCTCTGTACACATTATATTTTGCCCATAACTTTCTATTCACTTAATTTTACCATTAACTCTGCCAGGGAATGTCTAAGTAATAATGCCACAGTTTATTGTTTCGCATTTAAGTTTTTTCAAGTTTTTCAAGTGACTCGCTATATGATACTATGTCCCTTCTTACAACAACCACTCACTCTACACAACTTATGTTTAGATTGGTCTGACTTTTAGGGTTCCCTAAGTGGCCCTAGATAGTTTTCATTTTATTTAGCTGTCCCACAAGGCCAAATCCCATCCTCAACTACGGAGGTATTTGCCTTTCTGGCCAAATCACAGTTACTGCCTCACATCTCTGCCCTCTTGACAAAACCTGTCACGGCCAACTTATTCTGAATCTCTTTAATCCTCACTGAGAGCCCAACACTCGCCACAATGCTCAATGGCAAACGTACCAAATGGGGCCAAATCATAGGTAGGGCCTTTCATCACCAATTAGCAGATGGTTAGGTTCCCAAGTCTCCAATTTAGCATAATTATTTCGCCACTTGGCATAGCATAGGTCAGCTAGTATCTTGGCGTTATACAGTATCTCCCACTAACAACCTTTTTCTTTCAGTTTTCTTTATAAATGCTGATATAATGTAAAATGTATCTGCCAGGTGTATGTCTAATCACATTTATTGCTTTGCATTTATGTTTTCAAGTCACCACATAAGCTTTAAGAAACTATCTGTCGAGGCGGGGCCTGACCGCAGAGCCGAGCGGTCGACATCCTTGTGAGCTCCTGCAGGACTCCGCTGTTTATCCAGCTTTCCCCGACCCAAGCATGACTTAAGCGGGCCGATAGAGCCAGCAAACAATGGGGAATGCCGAGAGGAACAGAATGCTACCCTCCAAGCAGCGAAACGGGAGTTTTCTGCCCGACGACCATCGGAGGCCTAGTCAGCAGGCGGGAGCAGGAGAGACGGCCGCTCTCCCACCGCCAAGACTGGGGGCTTTGCTGCGGACGGACCCCTGTCCCCCCCCCTGGACCGGCGGGGGTCATCCCGGTCCTCCAGCATAGGACACATACCTCTGGGACACAGACCCGGGCCACGCCGCCTTGACAGCACCACAAGGCCTGGCCTGGCCAAGATGGCCGCCGACAGAGCGGTCCCTCTGCAACAGTGAGGGGATGAGGACTGGGCGGCGGCATTCAGGGCCAAGTTCGACGCGATCTGCCAGCGCTTCTGGGACCGCGTCGAGGCTGGGAACCCACGATCCGTAAAGGTACCTGCCTCAGCGACACGAAGCCGATGCGCCCCCCTTAATACACTGGCGGGCCACCCGCATTCAGCACAAGCACCGCAAACGCGGTTCAAAGAAATGCAGATCCGAAGGATAAAGCACAGACCAGGTGCATCCAACATGAACCCGCCACATAAAAGCCGGGCACAGGCGCCACTGAACCGGGTGAGAAGATCCTGCAGACCGCCCGTTACAAAGAGGGACCCCAACAGACCGCAAACTATATGGCGCCCCCGCCAGACAAAACCCCTGCCGACACCATCCATCAACCGAACAGACCTGAAGGGCAGAGACACTAGGACACTGGGTACACATCCGACAAAGTACAACTCCTCACCACAAACAGGACCGGAAAAGCCACGGCAGAATAGCGCCCGCAGGTACAAGACCCACCCCTGGCGGCTAATACCGCTGACTACGCTGAAGGACCTTAACACCTTCCCTGACCGTGCAGAGTCCCTGCTCGATACCCTCATGCTGGACAGGTCGGTATGCCAGGTGGGCATAGGATGAAGGGACTGACTTAGAGGAGCACTATCGCCACTGGCAGCGACTCACAGCCAGGACACCCACCTCGCAATATGTGTTCCTATTGAACTGTCAACGACAAATCTTCTTTAGCATTACTCGACCATGCATGTTATTTAGTTCCACGCAGTATGTTTAGCATATGTCTAGTTTAACTGAACCACCTGCACTAGCCTGCCTAAATAACCAGCGCAATGTACTCTATTTTATATTTCACCAGCAGGACACGTTTATTAACCCCTTAAGGACACATGACATGTGTGACACGTCATAATCCCCTTTTATTCCAGAAGTTTGGTCCTTAAGGGGTTAAGCTCAGTTTCTCTATTATTATTTACTTTAATCTTTTTTCTTGTAATGCCCTACGAACACAAGCTTGTCTAGCCTAACATTTGTAATCTTACCTAATATTGTTAAACAGCCTGTTATTTTCATTTTAAAACAAAAATGTGCAGACCTCTCATGCCACTGCTAATCCTATGTTTAACCATTCATGCACGCTGTTGTGGCGTACGTTTATGCTTTGTAATCACCTGCACGACAAAAATAAAGAATTAAAAAAAAAAAAAAACTATCTGTCTTATTTCAACAACCACTTGGTCTACAGAACAAATCTAGGTCTGGCTGTTAGGGTACCGTAAGTTACCATAGGTAGCTTTTGGCCATTATATAGATGTCCTGCGAGGCCAACTCCCATCCTCAACTATGAAGGTATTCGCCCCTCGAGCCAAATCATAGTTACAACCTTGCATTTCTGCCCTCTTGGCAAAAGCAGTAAGGGCCTGACCTGTCACGCCCAACTTATTTTGAATTTCCTTAAAACTCACCAAGAGGCCAACACCCCATCACAACGTTCAGTGGGAAACCTACCCAATGGGTCAAATCATGGGTAGGGCCTCTCATCACCACTTGGCAACTTGTTAGGTTCCCAAGACACCAATTTAGCTTAATTGTTTCACCACTTGGCAAAACCTAGATCAGCCAGTATCTTGGTATTATACAGTATCTCCCACTAGCAAATTTTCTCTTTCAGATATGGTTATAAATGCAGATACAATGTATTTAAGTATTTATTGTGCAATGTTGACAAGTATTAAAGTCTTCAACTATTAACTTTTTGCCCTCTTTTTACAGGCATACACGAACGTCAGTTTCGGCACATCACAACTGACTTGTGCACCACTAACATAACTTGGCTTATTGTCCCCGACATCAAATGGAAAGGATATATATATATATATATATATATATATGTATGTATAAAACCAGAGAGCTGCACTCACCTGAACATGCATAAATGGGGTGCTGCTGGGGGCCAATTTATACACTACACAAGATCCAGCGCACTCACTTATCCACTAAACACCATTGTGCACTACACATATATGTCACTTTCAGACTATAACTATCTCCTGTCTCATATGTTTAACATAGATATACCCATGTATATTTATCCATAGGACACTACAGACAGCGGCTTGCTAGTTTGTGTCCAACTGGTTCAACTATTTTATCTAATTGTTACATATGCAGCGTGTGGAGTCTATATCTGTACAGTGGTTGTCTGTGGTACAGATTTAGCAGTCTTTTAAACTATCACTTAATATGCATTCTCTTCACATTATTGTTAGGTTGCATGAGCACCTTTTTTGTTTTGTATATGCTTTTTTTCCAAAAGGTTTATTACCGTATATTGAATCTAAATTAGAGGTATTTCCTGTGGGGTTGGTTTTTCTTCTTAAATTTAGGAGTTAAGCTTCCTCATTAGTCTACATAAATTTTTCCAAGGGTCAAGCCCTATTTTCCTCTGTAACCCCTTTCAAACTTGTAACGGCTACCCAGGTAGTGAGAGGGTATCAGTCGTAGGAGACGTCCTTTTTCCCGGCAAGCTGCTGTATAGTAATGAAGTTGGTTAGTCCCATCCACAAGATCAAGAGGAGAGTCAGGTTCAGCTGTTAAAAAGTAAAGTAATAATGCAGTAAAAATCCCCTTCCAAGAACGAGACAAGGCTACGTTTTGAAGGGTCAAGAGGAACTGAGTGCTGGCACACCCAGCCTGGTTTTTATTATGGTCTTGCACATACAGAACACACCCACTGGGAGGTATAAAGTAACCAATCAAATAACAGTACAACCCACACATTCCCTCCCCTCATATAAACAGTTAACACAATTAGTATACACACATTTTTACCCGAGTTTTGGATGTACCCCAAACACTTGGGGTACATCCATAAATTCAGTATCCCCAAATAGCCCTAATCTGGTGGAACCACATATTTAAAAATCAGCCCATTTGAATAAAGGGTCCGGGAGTTATGGTACTTTAAAGTTCTGACCGACCGCACAGGCACACTAGCCGAAAATAGTTCCATAAGTTTTGGCCTTGCGGTCGGTCCTTGTTCCTGAGGTGAAAAAGCACGAAAATCCTGCCATCCGTGAGTTTCCTGATGGTCGCTACAATCCTTGTATGTGGTGTAGTCTTTCTACCGAACGGCAGCACGGTCGGTAGTTCCAGCACTTTACAATTTACGGTGTTCTGGAGGTCTCAGCGGTGTTTGCCTACTTGAGTGTCCGATTTTGGTTCCAGACACTCGACGGCAAATCACCGCTGTTCGTGAACTAAGATGGCCGTGAACAAGTGTAAAAGTCCCGAAATGGCGACCACCTAGTAACTGGAACAAAGAGTTTGTGAATTTCACACGAATGGTAAGTGCCGACCTGGGAGGTAAAATACCACATAATTAACTAGCAGGGTGGTCTGGTGTTCGGTAGTTTGTGTTCATTCTCATACATGCTGAATCTCTACCGTATGGATTGCACAAAATAGACGAAAGTGTTTAAATGTCCCCAACTGAGTTAGAAGTAATCCACATGAACCAGGTAAGCACATTCCATTGTGGTTATAGTCTCTGTTAATGTGCATGTACCTGGTTAGTGGTTAAAGGGCTGGTTTAGCAATAAATGTTCCCAGGCAAAGGTAAGGTTCTGTTACAAAACTCTTAGGCTAGGACCGTTCCTCGCCTTTTGTAGTTTTCTCTTCTAATCAGTTAATTACTTCACCCGTCTTAATGTTGTGGCTTATTAGTATAAGATATAACAGGACACACTGATAGTATAACTAGCATGAAAGGTCATACTGGCACACTAAGAGTGTACAATGTAGGCTAACATACTTTGCTATACCAGGGCACACTGAACAGTTAATGTGAGTCCACCGACTAATCTAATGAGTCAAACTGGAGGGTATAAGAGTACAGAGAAAGAATAACAGTGCACACTAGGGGTATGTGGCAGGACTGCTGCCTGTCTGTGAATGGCCTTTCTGATATTATGTGTGTTTCCCCATCTCTTCGTATATTGTGCCTCCATGAAGGGAATTTGTTCGCCTCCCGAACAGGAACCACCCTGATTACTAATTTAGAATGTTAGTTTAGAACCTTCCCACCTCGCAACATAAGTGTCAAACCGTAAACTGCTTTGGAAACAATTAATGAGCGCTCCCCTGGGTGGCCACCATGCTTTCCCGAATGAGGACCTCTCAAGTTCCCCCAATTAGAACGTTCACACCAATTAATCAGAGCGGTCTCACTTGCAGCCTAAGTGTGAAACCGCAAGAGAAGTAATTAATGGATACTCCCGTGGGTGGCTGCCATTTTGTATAAACGAATGCCGTCCAGGAGGATCATTCATGTCCTGAAAGGAGACGCTTCCCTTGCAGGTTTTCACACAGGGACCTCGCGAGCAGAGACCGGTCGAGGGAGGTACCGCTGTGAGGATCTCTGAGATTGGGGTGGGTAATGCTGGGGCACTGGCTAGGTTGGCAGGCTTTTCAGTGTCTGCAGGGATAAAGAAATCGGCTATTTTCCTGCAGGCAGGCTTTCTTTGCCTGGGAGACAAAGGGACGGTCCCTTGTTCCTGCGCCTAGACTGGGGGCAAGGAGGCTCCTGGGAAGAAGAGGGAGTTCAGGACAAAGGGAACGGAGTCCTTTCCTGTGCTGGGGATACATGGAAGGGGAGGATCCTGGGAGGGAACACTGGATGTTGGTATGATACACCCCTGGGTGTATGTATAAAAGCCAGGTGTGGCCAATAAAGTGTTTATTGTACCTCCAGGACTGTGTGTCGTCCAGTTACTGGAGTAAGATGGGTCTTTTTGTATTTTAAATGGTTCCTGATTGGCTGAAAGAGGGGAATCAGCGGAGGTAACCGGTCTGGTTACCTGTGGTCTGCAACAGGGCTCAATAGGGGTATAACATTGTCATATGGCCTTTATAAGAGGGCACACTGGAGGGTTATAAAAGAGAACACTATGGTGTATAAGATGGCAAACATGGGGTTATAAGAGGACACTGAGTATACCAAATCAGACCGATTGGTGAAAGACGTCACACTGGAATAATAGGGCAAAATGGGGATGGGGATGGGGATGGGGAAGGTAACAAGAGAGAATAACATTGCCCACTGGGAAGTATCAGTGGGCACACTTGAGAGAATGCAAACCCAGATCAACCATTGCAAATGTGGAGCACAAATAGAAACATTGCTTTCTTTGCTCTCTTTGTTGTATGATTTCTGTGTGCTATGGTCAGCGTTTATAAGAATTATTGACAAGGAGCTACATTCAAGGGGCCCAGCAGCTGCGATATATTTATAGAAATTAAATAAATATTAGTTTTTAAAATGGTATAATCTCCAAACAAAGAGTAGTGACAAGAATATAGAAATTAACAAACACAATAATTATTTAATTAAGAAAAAAAGTTATTTTCCAAATTCTGCATTGCATTTTAACTATGAATGGCATTATACTCTAAGCTTTTACTGCAATAAAATACACATATTTGTGTTCAGCAATGTCTCATGAACACACTCAGTACCATGCTCATATACTAAAGTATTCCAATCAGTTAATGCATCTGAAATACATACGCTCTTAGTCTAATGGCATTATAAACCATATGAAATCTTATTTTAGCTTTAATATAACAAGGCAGATACTAAAATAAGCAAAATCATTATGCTGTTGAATATCCTTTTTATATGTTTAAGCATCTTCAACACAACAAGTGTGAGTTTTAACTCTCTGATTTTTACCTCTATATAAACCCACACATTACCTTAGAAATTTAGTCATCAAGTAATAAATCATTAAGAGCATTATTAAAAAATAAATAAATAATAATTTGAATAAAATAAATTACTTTTATTTTTATTTTCACTAATAGCAAAATACTTCAAACTAGCTGGCTCTTTATTGCAATAGCTGTCTAGTGACAGGACATACAACATACCTCCTCCATGACTTTGGCAGAGATATGGAAATCGCCACACATTTCCTAGTCCAACACAAAATCCGATGCAGGTAAGCATATATTGAGCTTTGTTATCCCATTTTGGTCTCTCATTTGCTTCTTCTTGTTCTAACTTTTCAAGTTCATCATATGTCTGAATCCTTGTCTCCAGTCTTCGATTTGGCAACACAAGTTTCACCATAGTGTACTAGGCTTCACAATTACAACAGACTAAAGTGAGGATCTTCAAGGTAAGCAGTTGCTATTTATAATGAACCTTTGACACTCACAACCTAAAGAACGTCAGCAGAACTTTAAGTTCAGTGAAGCAAGAAATTAATTTATTAACGTACTATCAGCAAAACCTTCAATGAGCCTGTGATAACATCATATACTCACATTATCAGTTAGAAAATATATTTTGCTTTTATTGCTCTACTGAATGGCTCGGAAAGGATCATATTCCTCACCCTCTTATGTAAATAGAACTGCGAAGTAAAGCATTTATTTAACAAAAACAACATAATTACCACAGTCTTACTGCTGATGCAGCTTTTAGTTTTGAAATTGAAGGCAGGTTTTGAAGATTATATAGTTCTGTAAAACGCAGCAGTGTGCTGTAAAATTAGAGCTTTCAAACCTGAACAACCTAGAAATACTACAAACTAAAAACCATGCAGACTAAAAAATACAATTTTATAATTATATTATAGAAGCAATACATTTGTTTTATTTTATCTAATACAACAAAGTATTTACATATTTTTTTTAGAGCATTAAAAAGAGAATTAGGGTAATTGGTTCTAAGGATTGAAGGAACATGGCAGCCCAAATCAGTGGTGGTGCTGGTATGTTGGAACTGACTGTGTGAAGGAAAGCTCATCCTGTGAAAATTGTTGAGGGTAAATAAGTAGAAAATTGCACATAGTCTTTCCCCAACTACAGGCTAGTTAGATTTGTATATGTGGTCAAGAACAATAAGGCTGATTTGTTAAGGGACAATGAGAGCCAGTAGTGACACAACTCAACTTGAAAGAAGGCAAAATTAATATTGTTAGTATTACTATTATTAAAATAAATCATAATTGGGAGGGTGGAGCCAGCACCAAGTCGAGTTGGATGCAAACTTTGTGAGCTCCGACCACTATAGATGATTGCAGCAATTTTCTAGCGTGTTGCAACCCACAGACACCCCAATCTTGGTGTGCTTACCTTCCCGATACTGGATATATAGTAATAGAAACACCGGACTGATCCAAACCCCACATCCCATGATATCAGGACACTGCTACACCAGCCCAGAGAAAGCCAAAATGGCTCTGCAAAAGGGCTATACAATAGCATCCTCAAATGAGGAAAGCCTTTGTGAGAACCTATCCAACTTCCATGGATGCTGGTTCCAGGTACCTCTACAGCAGGGAATACTGCCCCCTCCACCTAGGCAGAAATTAGAGCAATGTTCCAGGCAGACATGGCAGTGGTGAGGGAGGAGATGGCTATGCTTACCAGCTGAATTGCAGTAGCTGAAGAAGATTTGGGCACAATGGGAGATGGCTACAGTTGCAGCTCTTAACTTTCTAAAGAAAGGCAATGCTGACCTGAACCACATGCCACCCTTGAGGTTAGGTCCAGAGCAAAGCATGTGAGGCTATACATGTTAAGATCCTTTAAATTGTCCTTGTAAGTTGTAACGGACCGTTTCGCTCACAAGGGGATGAAAACCGTTTAGGCGATAATCCCCTTTCAGATAGACCAGCAGCTACTGAAATCACCAACCTCCCGAACTCCAAACTGCACGAATCCCCCAACTCCCGAACAGGAAACAAACGAACCCTGGAAGAAGCCAAACAGAAAAAGCATACAATCAGCTTACACTCCTGGCAATCGGCATACAGTCAAATTCCCCCCAAGAATGAGACGACACTTCACTTTCAGGGTTAAGCAGCAACAACTTTACTGGGGCTAACTGCCCGGCTTTTATGCAGGTTTCCCACCTGGTGGACACTCCCCTAGGGGACCAGATGGGAAACTGGGAAACATATTGGCCACGGACCAATCACAGACATACAACTTTAAACAATCCCACAATGCATTACAATCCCTCCCCTCTGGCCTGGAGATAATTTGGTAAGTAATCCAATTATCTCCAAGGACAGAGGCAAAACTCCATTACCCACATGGCAGACAAAAAGACAGTAAAAGACACAAAATTACCCACTGAGACATTTAGTACACAAAACACATACATGCAACATAGCCCAAGATAGCTTAGATCTGAGCGCACATTACTACCGAATGGCAATCAGATCACATACATACAGTTTAAATGTCATGGAGCCAAAGTCTTTCACATAGTCTTTCGTTTAACGAATGAGCTCCATGGCTTAGCTATCTGGGTTAACATATTCACATATCCCAAAGTACCGACTGAACTGGTGTTCGACACCAAGGGCACGAATAGGAACCAGGGGGCGGACGGCTCAGCGGTGTTCGCGCAAGTAAGTTTCCGTTTTCAGTTCCACAGTGTTAGCGCTGAACACCGCTGGCCGTTCGGGACTTAAAATGGCCGCTGCCACGTGTTCGGCAAACGAACAAAGGCCACCCAGCGTTCATCAATTAAGCTGCGGTTAACCGCAGCTTCTGGGCGGTCAATTGGCGGCACACTCCAGCTCCCCGGTGGTCCCCCGTTCAGTAGTTGGAATCTACCAAACACCCCGGCAGAAAGGCACGAATAAGCCTTTCTGCAGGGAAAATAAATGATTTAACCTGCAGGGCCATAGTCCAAAGGGAGCAGGCGAGCAACCAGGCTCCTCCAGTGAACAGTGGCGAGGTTGGTTTCACCACACTTCTCCCCTTTACCCCCTAGACTAACAGGGTATCTGACCTCCTGCCGGTCAGTGCCCTGGCTAGTCCAGCAACCCACCCACAAAGCACAAACAGCAGTACAGCCCACCCACAATAACTGGTTGTGGCAAAACCAACCTCGCCAGGTGTCCTTGGAGGGGGCTGCTTGCCCGCCTCCTGCCTGCTGACTATGGCCCCTGGGAGATTTGGCCCTTTAAATACAGTATTTGGGCATATTGTATTTTATTGTGCGGCTAAGCACAGTGAATGGACTTACTGAAACTTTTTGGACACTTCCTCTTTCCCTCCCCCGGATCCATTGTTCTCCAGCAGGGTGTTGTCCCAGGGACACTGCCAGACCAGTGGGAACTGGTCTGAGCAGGAAAAGCCATGCTGGCAAGTGAAAACAAAGGACTTCGACCTAACTGTTAAACCCCTGAACCTATTCAAGTGAATTTTGGATATGTTTATCCCCAAGTTATACTGGTTAAAATAATATAAGTTTTATGTATGTACGATGTTAACTCAGAAAGTTATAAAAATGTATAGAAAGTGTAACTTTTCAGCTTGGAGATAATTGAGTAGATACAGTAATTGACTCAATTATCTCCTAAGCAGAGGGGAGGAATAGGCTGGGTGTGTTTCTATTGTCCCATTGTGTCTGATTGGCTGATGTACTTGCATTGTATATGTTATAATGTGTTTATTGGTTGTTTTGCAAAACCCTGTGGGCAGTACTATGTTTTGTGGATTGTGAATAAAAGAGGCTGTATGTGCCAGTATAGAGAGATTCTGCTTGACCCTCAAACCGATGTGTCGCCTCGTTTTTGGGGGAATTGGATTGTATGCTGACTGCCAGGAGTGTAAGCGGATTGTATACTTTTCCTGTTCGGCTGATTCCAGGAATCGTGTGTTTCCAGTTCGGGAGTTAGAAGATTCGTACAGTTTGCAGTTTGGGAGATTGGTGCTTGCAGTAGCTGCTGGTCTATGGGAAAGGGGATTATCGCCTAAACAATTTTTATGGTCTTGTGAGTGAAACGGTCCGTTACAATTGGTGGCAAGCGGCAGGATCATTCCCACAGCCCAGGAGGGCAGCTACAGGGCAACACCATTCCTTGGAGTTACAAATTGAGGGCAACGCTAGCACTCGTGCAGCGCCCCTGGCAGCAGAGGTATCCAGCGACTTGGAGCAGACAAGTATGGAAGGCTCTGATGCTGAAGATGATTGGCTGGCCGAGGTAAGGCAGCGAGTGGCCCAGTATGGGGGTGATGTATCCATGGAGATATTCCAGGTGATCTGGAACCAGGTCATGGCTGAGCAAAACTCAAGGATGGACGGAGAGTATGCTCAGCGGAAAGAGTGTTACAGCAGCAGAGTAGAGGCTGCATCCGAGGAGGTTAGCCGTCTCCCCCTGAGGCGGCAGGAAGAACCCGAAGTAGGGGTCCTCATAGATTGGTCCTGTGAGGAACCACAACAGGCCGGTGGAGATGGGACCGAGGTCTCTACACCGGGCCCAATAGGATGTTGGGCAGCAGGCCCAGATCCCCAGCAGCAGAGTGAGTTACAGGGAGCCAAAGGTGCCGTCCTTCCTCCCCAGCGGCAGTGTGTACCCCAGGGAGCTGAAGGTGTCGTTCTTCCTCACCAGCGGCAGTGTGTGTCCCAGGGAGCTGAAGGTGTCGTCCTTCCTCCCCAGCGGCAGTGTGTGTCCCAGGGAGCGGAAGGTGTGGTCCTGTGAGGAACCACAACAGGCAGGTGGAGATGGGACCGAGGTCTCTACACCGGGCCCAACAGGATGGTGGGCAGCAGGCCCAGATCCGCAGCAGCATAGTGAGTTACAGGGAGCCAAAGGTGCCGTCCTTCCTCCCCAGCGGCAGTGTGTACCCCAGGGAGCTGAAGGTGTCGTTCTTCCTCCCCAGCGGCAGTGTGTGTCCCAGGGAGCTGAAGGTGTCGTCCTTCCTCCCCAGCGGCAGTGTGTGTCCCAGGGAGCGGAAGGTGTCATCCTCCCTACCTAGCGGCAGTGTGTGTCCCATGGAGCGGAAGGTGGCGTCCTCCCTCCCCAGCGGCAGTGTGTGTCCCAGGGAGCTGAAGGTGTCGTCCTTCCTCCCCAGCGGCAGTGTGTATCCCAGGGAGCTGAAGGTGCCGTCCTTCCTCCCCAGCGGCAGTGTGTACCCCAGGGAGCTGAAGGTGCCGTCCTTCCTCCCCAGCGGCAGTGTGTACCCCAGGGAGCTGAAGGTGTCGTCCTTCCTCCCCAGCGGCAGTGTGTATCCCAGGGAGCTGAAGGTGCCGCCCTGCCTCCCCAGCGGAAGTGTGTATCCCAGGGAGCTGAAGGTGTCGTCCTTCCTCCCCAGCGGCAGTGTGTACCCCAGGGAGCTGAGGGTGATGTCCTTCCTCCCCAGTGGCAGTGTGTACCCCAGGGAGCTGAATGTTTTGTCCTTCCTCCCCAGCGGCAGTGTTTACCCCAGGGAGCAGAAGGTGCCGTCCTTCCTCCCCAGCGGCAGTGTGAGTCCCAGGGGACTGAAGGTGTCGTCCTTCCTCCCCAGCGGCAGTGTGTACCCCAGGGAGCTGAATGGGCTGTCCTTCCTCCCCAGCGGCAGTGTGTACCCCAGGGAGCTGAAGGTGCCGTTGTTCCTCCCCAGCGGCAGAGTGTCCTGCAGGGAGCAGAGACCGTCAGTCTTGCACCCCAGCAGCAGGACAAAATATTGAAAGGGGAGAGGGGGCGTGGCTAGCCGGGAAGCCTGATGGACGCGTTCTGATTCAGCTCCTCCAGACCCGGGCACAATCTGCAGTAATCGGAGAGACACAAGCGACATGGGCAATCCCAAGAAACAGAATCAGGTACATGGGCACCAGGGGAAAAACCCCATAGCTAAATCGGGCTCCCTCACCCGATATTTTAAAGATACTCTCGATCGAGAGACGGAGGCCGCGGCCGCGACCTCCAAGATGGCGGATGCTGAATCCGTAGCAGAATCACAACCACAAAGCCCCCACATGTCAGAAAGCTCAATAAACTCACCAAACAACAGTGAAGAGTTAGATATAAAGGACATGCTGAGGAATCTCCCCTCCAAGTCTGACATCCAGAATCTCCCGTCCAAATCTGACATCCAGAATATGATTGGGAAATTAGAAGCCACACTCCATACCAAAATGGCGGAGATGGGCTCAGAAACCCAGCAAATAAACCTAAAGGTCACTGACCTGGAAGAGGAGAGGGATACAATGCAGGCCCAAATATCCAATATTTCCTCAACTCTGGAATCACACATACACTTTATGTCAGCCACTCAGAGACATATTGAGGATTTAGATAATCGTGGGAGAAGGAATAATCTGCGCATAAGGGGGATCCCAGAAACTCTAAATGAAGATTTGTCAGTGGTATTAACGGAGCTATTCACCCTCATAATAAGAGACTCTAGTGCCAGCCAAATGCTTCTGGACAGGGCCCATCGCTCGTTGCGCCCTAGGGGGTTATCCCAGGATTCCCCCAGAGACATCATTTGCAGGCTGCATTATTTTACAACCAAAGATATGATACTGAGATCACTGAGGGACACCTCGCAACCACTCCTATTCCATGGGAATCCAATACAGATTTATCCAGATCTCTCATGGTATACCTTACAGGCAAGACGGGCACTTAAGCCAATCGTGGAACTACTACGCAACAGGAACATCAGATATAGATGGGGTTTCCCCTTTGCACTGGTAGTGAATAATAAAGGTAATACCCATCAAATCGCCTCGACTATGAATGTCCCTCCATTCCTAAAAGCACTGGACTTACCAGATACAGCTATCATGGACTGGAACTATCCGATACCGAACCAGGAAAGCAACCAACCATCACAAAGACAGAAATGGACCACCCCAGCGAAAACAAAAAAGCTACCGAACAGGTTCATCTCACCTCATCTACAACGAGAAAGACAGCTGAACACCCATAATCACCTGAGACCAACTTCTAATGATTAAAACTGTCCTACGGGATGATACCCTACCGACTATTCTACACAAAAAAGATGAAGTTGATCTGGGTTCTTTTTCTCCTAGAATCTACTTCAACTCGTCACATACAACACAGTTCTCATCATACCTCGTGCATGCCAGCGTTTGTGTTCAATCGAGATGCATGCACCCTATTGAAACCGAGACACTCTCCTAAACTTGATCGGACTTAACTGTTGAATAGTTGAAACAACCACCCTCATGAAGGGAGAGCAATAACTCGCTTTTTCAGGTCGTATGCCCAAAGACAGTCCAGACACACACGCTGGGTTCACATTTCTAAAGTTATGAGCACCTTGTACAATACCTTATATGCAGGGCTCGAGTCCTGCAGGAACGCGTGGGAACGGCGTTCCTGCACTTTTTCCACAGCAGGAACGCCGTTCCCATTACTAGTCCTGCAGGACCCAGGGCTGGCACAAGCGGCTGCCAGAGCAGGGGGAGCACAAATCCGAATCCCCTGCCTCTGACTGGGGACTCGGATTTTTAAACTCACCTCTCCCCCTGCAGTCAGTGGAGTTGTCCGGCCTCTCCTGATATGTCAGGAGGAGGGGGCGTGACTTTCTCTGCTCTTCTCACAGGACTGCTGGGGAGCAGAGGAAGCCACACCCCCTCCTCCTGACATCATCAGGAGAGGCCGGCTTACTCCACTGACTGCAGGCTGCAGGTTCCAGATCCTGTCCCACCCCTCCTGGCCCAAGGTAAGCCTCAGGGAGTGGGGGAGGTACTTTAGTTTTTTTTTATTGTTTTTTTATCCCTTTCCTCAGTCCCTGTCCCCCTATTTAAGGCCCTGCCCCCCCCCTCAGTTCCTGCCCCCCTCCATAGTCCCTTTCCCCAGTCCCTGTCCCCCTCCTCAAGCCCTATCCCCTTACTCAGTCTCTGTCCCCCTCCTCAGTCCCTGTCCCCCTCCTCAGGCCTGTCCCTTTCCTGAGTCCCTGTCCCCCTATTTAATGCCCTGTCCCCCTTCCTCAGGCCTGTCCCTGCCCTCCTCCTCAGTCCCTGTCCCCCTATTTAAGGCCCTGTCCCCCCTCCTCAGTCCCTGTCCCCCTCCTCAGTCCCTGTCCCCCTATTTAAGGCCCTGTCCCCCCTCCTCAGTTCCTGCCCCCCTCCTCAGTCCCAGTCCCCCTATTTAAGGCCCTGCCCCCCCTCCTCAGTTCCTGCCCCCTCCTCAGTCCCTGTCCCCCTATTTAAGGTCCTGTCCCCCCTCCTCAGTCCCTGTCTCCCTCCTTAGTCCCTTCCCCAGTCCCTGTCCCCCTCCTCAGTCCCTGTCCCCCTCCTCAGTCCCTTTCCCTCTCCTCAGTCCCTGCCCCCATCCTCAGGCCTGTCCCTTTCCTGAGTCCCTGTCCCCCTATTTAAGGCCCTGTTCCCCTTCCTCAGTTCCTGCCCCTCTCCTCAGGCCCTGTCTCCCTTCCTCAGTCCCTGTCCCCTTCCTCAGTCCCTGTCCCCCTCCTCAGTCCCTGTCCCCCTCCTCAGTTCCTGTCCCCCTCCTCAGTCCCTGTCCCCCTCCTCAGTCCCTGTCCCCATATCAGTTCCTGTCCCCCTCCTCAGTCCCTGTCCCCCTCCTCAGTCCCTGTCCTCCTCCTCAGTCCCTGTCCTCCTCCTCAGTCCCTGTCCTCCTCCTCAGTCCCTGTCCTCCTCCTCAGTCCCTGCCCCTCTTCCTCAGTCCCTGCCCCTCTTCCTCAGTCCCTGCCCCTCTTCCTCAGTCCCTGCCCCTCTTCCTCAGCCCCTGCCCCTCTTCCTCAGCCCCTGCCCCTCTTCCTCAGCTCCTGCCCCTCTTCCTCAACCCCTGCCCCTCTTCCTCAGCCCCTGCCCCTCTTCCTCAGCCCCTGCCCCTTTTCCTCAGCCCCTGCCCCCCTCCTCAGCCCCTGCCCCCTTCGTCAGCCCCTGTCCCCCTCCTCAGCCCCTCAGTTCCTGTCCCTCTTCCTCAGCTCCTGTCCCCCTCCTCAGCCCCGTGCCCTTACTCAGCCCCTGCATACAAGCGTATCATTTTTTTGGGGGTGGGGGGGAAGGGGGCGGGGAGTGGATCTTGGGTGAGTTCCTGCACTTTTTTACCCAGGACTTGACCCCTGCTTATATGTATATATGTTTCATTGTCATAATCAATATTTCCATGATAAATCAATATGCTAAGAGATGTCCCTATTTGCATAATTAACCAGGGACTCTAGGTACTACTAACATTTACTCCAGTGATAGCAATAGCCTTGAATCATTCTCAGGGGACTTCCCCGCGCAGTTGAGGCTAAACAACCCTGTTACAACTGACTAAGCTCTCGCTATTCCTTTAGTATACACTTTGATTGGATACGGGGTTAACCCCATACTTAGAGACCGAACTAGATAACAAATGGAAGTAAATAGTTTTTAGTATTATAAAAAAAAAAAATATATAAAAGTAACTGGAATCATCCCCTAAAACAGAACATGATCTCAATAATCGATTATCTAAGCTCTTCCCTCCCCTAATTTACACCGTTTACTCTATTAACTATGGGTCATATGACCTTCTCTCCTAAAGAATGTTTAAACGAATAGGATCAATAAGTCCCGGGTCCTAGGAACACACTTGTAGCACACAACCCCAACTAAATTACGGTTCTCTCTCTAGTAAAGAGATTGAACTGCATTCCCCTTAAGGGAAAACAGATTACCCACACTGTGGGGAGTAATCTTCTACAAATCTTTCATACTCTTAATACACAGTACAGAAAACTCTTCTTGAGACAGAGAATACACGACCCAGGGAGAAATAAACTTTGGAACTAATACATTCACATTCACATTCAAATTTACAGTATACCTGTAAAACGACATTATTTCATTTATAGTGTTAAGAGGTCAATATAGTTGTACTGAAGCGAATTTCTTGTTTTTGATATTGATACGTATCTACCTTGTAATTTTTATTTGTTAATTTCTCTTTCTCTTTTCAATGTTGTAATATATATACAGTGAGGATCGGTTAGTGCCTGACAAGTAACTCTCACCGACAGCATAAACCACATACCTGTTTTTCTGAGACTAAGACGTACCCTCCATTGTGAATATTGAACCCACTGCGCGACCGGTTGCCCGGGGCAGGCCTGGAGGACTCTCTGGTCTCCTATAGGACAAGTCTCTATACGAGGTAACCTGCATCACAACCGCTCTTCACCTTTACACCAAAGTTTTCCCTAAGAAGCTTTGGAACGCGCCCTATCTCACCAACATTACCCAACCTACACTCCAAAACTAAGAAAAAAGAAAGTGTAAACCTAGGGCCAAAGGTCCAGGAAACACTGGTGAGATATAGATCTCAGTTGTCTGTTAAAATTTAGTAATCATGTAATCGGTATACAAAGTCATGAACACAAAAGAGATCTAGATCCAGGTGTTTGTGGGTTTCTCTAGCACTAGCTACTTGTTTTCTTTCTGTAGCAAGAGAGAGTTTGCTTCTGTTATTAAGTAATCAGTATGAGTCACTAAGCAACACTGATTTTAGCAGGATCCTCCAGCATAGCCATATTGTGGCTTGTATGTCTTCTAAATTCTTAATTGGCATACTGACTCTGAGGATTAATCTGTATGACTAGTCAGAGCTTGAGTGTCTCTTTAGCTCTAGCTTTGATTACTATTCCTGTCCGCCTATTATTAGGAGTATGAGTATTTGCACCTACTAGCTGACAAGAGTTACTATGTAACACTGATCTAAGCAGTATCCCTCAGTATAGCCACTATAAGAGGCACGTCTGTCTCTACATTACTTTTGGCAATTTTGTACTGAGGATTTATCTGCATATACTAGTCAGTGTGATTCACAAATATTGGGAGTATGTTTAACTGTACCTAGTATGAAATATGAGCTACTATGTAACACTGTTCTAAGCAGTATCTTTATAGCCAGCATTGAGGCTTTATTGTCTCTAAATTTTTCAAATGGCATTGTGTACTGAGGATTAACCTGTATATACTAGCCAATGTGAGTTACTAGTATGCTCTATTTCTAATCCTTACTAGGATTCAAGTGTCTTTCTATACAACTGTTGGCAATATCACCACTGCCAGCCCTTTATTGAGAGGTACTGGTGTCTCTCTCTTTTATAGTTTCATTCAGCAGGGTGAATATCCATACAGTTATATACTCCTTTGCATACTCCCCCTATAGCTCCCTGAGCTCCTTAGATCTCCCTTCCAGAGTGGGTTATTTATTTGTTAATATTATTATTTTGTTCATTATCTCTCTTTTGTGTTCATGACTTTGTATACCGATTAAATGATTACTAAATTTTAACAGACAACTGAGATCTATATCTCACCAGTGTTTCCTGGACCTTTGGCCCTAGGTTTACACTTTCTTTTTTCTTTTTTCTATACAGTATAAGGGTTATCCCCTACTGAGATATGATCTCGACACACTGAATCTATCCCCGTCAGGGTTTTTTTTCTTTCTTTCGTACACTCCAAAACTATCCTAGCACTGAACACATTCCAAGCACCATAGTAACAACTACACGATAATAATGTCCACCGTAATTATTGTCACGCAGAACGCTAGGGGACTAAATACCCCAGAGAAAAGGTCCATAGCTCTAACTGACTTCCATAGACGTAGGGCAAACTTTGTCTACGTACAAGAAACGCACTTTCGCAAGGATGCTCCCCCTAGACTTCAGAATAGAGACTACCCAAGAGGCTATTTCAGCAACTACACTGAGGCTAAGGCAAGGGGTGTGGCCATCCTTGTAAGCCGTCAGACGCAATTCACATTCCAGGATCAATTATTAGATGATGCAGGCAGGTATATTTTCGTGAAGGGGAAATTAGGAAACACTCAAATCACCTTGGCAAATATCTATCTACCAAACAAGAAACAGTCACACTCCCTCAATAAAATACTACACAAACTATCATCCTTTTATGAAGGGATGCTAATAATGGGGGGAGACATCAATATATCCCTAGATGAAATCCTTGATACTACCTCTGCATCACTCGGCTATTTAACACAAACGAGACTGCATATGAAAAATATCCTGCATAATGCTCAACTATATGACAGCTGGAGAGCGGTCAATCCTAAGACAAAAGACTTCTCACCTCCCACCGGCACTTACACACGAATAGACACAATTTTTCTCCACCATAGACATCTGCCCCTGATTACTTCAGCATCCTATGGCCCTATCACGTGGTCTGACCACGCACCACTCACACTCAAGCTCTCATACCCTCGATCCCTAACCCTGCTGCTCAATGGAAACTTAATGACTTAATATTGAATAATGCGGAAGCTCTTTCCCAAATAAAAGAAACAGCCACGAATTACTTTAGAGAAAATACCAACCCAGACACGACGCCAATCATGACATGGGAGGCACATAGAGGAGAATTAATTAAGATAGCATCAACACTAAAACGCAAGAGGGAACAAACAATCATCAAACTCACACAAGAAATTAAAACCCTGGAAGGTAGTCACCAGGGCACCTCTTCCCTAGAAAATTACAATCTATTGCTTTCTAAGAGGTCAGAACTCACATCGATTCTAACACTAAATGCAAAACGTAAAATCTCACTCACCAAGAGCTCCTATTACACACAGGGAGGCAAAGCGGGGAGACTCCTGGCTCAAGCACTTCAGGCAGAAAAACAATCCAGCTTCGTCTCCAAAATTAAAACAGAGAACGGCAACCTCACCTGTAACATGCCAGATATACTCAAAGCATTCCATAAATTTTACACTAATTTATACAACTTGAAAACCTCCCAACCCACATCACAAGACATATTAGACTTCCTGACACCCAGGATTAAACGTACCCTACCATCCATAGACAAGGCTTTCCTTGACGAACCTATCTCTATTGACGAATTCCTTCAGGTAGTTAAAACTATCCCCACTGGCAAAAGCCCAGGCCCAGACGGCTTCACTGGGAAACATTATAAATCACTGTCTCAAATCCTAGCACAACCCTTTATCACCGCGTTCACCGCTCAAAAATTGTCATCTAATATCGCCAAGTCTGCACTAGAGGCGACCATCACTTTAATACCGAAACCGGGAAAAGTTCCTACGACATGTGGCAGCTATCGACCTATTTCGTTGATAAACGCAGACCTCAAAATTCTCACCAAAATTATGGCCAATAGACTGAAATCTCTATTACCTAGCCTTATCCACCAAGACCACGCCGGTTTTGTCCCATGTAGAGAAGCAAAACACAACACAACTAAAATCATTAATCTTGTACATTGGGCTTAATCACACAAAATTAACAGCATTCTATTGGCTATCGATGCGGAGAAAGCATTCGATAGGGTTAGCTGGGCGCTACTACAACACACAATGCAACAGTTAGGCTTTGGCCCACGCTGGCAAGAGTGGTTGAGCTCCATTTACTCCACACCGACAGCTAGATTGAGGGTTAATGGCCAATTATCTCAACCAGTAACCATCACTAGCGGGACAAGACCATCTCCTATTTTGTTCATTTTAATCTTGGAACCGTTCCTTCAGGGTATCAGAGACAATAAAAAGATTCAGGGCTTTAGGATTGATAAACAGGAATACAAAGTCACAGCCTTCGCGGATGACCTGTTATTCACAATTACAAATCCACTCTTGACTTTACCCCACTTAATAGCGGAGATGGATAAGTATGGTAAAGTATCCAACTTTCAAGCGAATCTAACTAAATGCGACCTTCTACCAATTCACACCACGGGAACCACGAATATATTATTACTGTCTAAATTCAATTTCAACTGGGCGCCAGAGTCAATTAAGTACCTAGGTGTCCACATTCCAAACAAATTGGAATCGACTTATGCATTAAATTTTCCTCCCTTACTGGCTAACATTAATAAAGACCTACAGACATGGCACAAGCCATGCTTTGGCTGGTTGTGTAGAATCAATATAATTAAAATGAATGTCTTACCTCGACTTCTATATCTCCTACAGACTCTTCCTATTGCGATCCCACGCACTTTCTTCAACACGAGCAGATCCATAATCACTAAATTTTTGTGGGCACACTCACCACCACGTTTGGCCCACTCCACCTTGACTAGAAACAAGGAAAATGGAGGAGTAAATCTTCCTGATATTGAGTTATACCACCAGGCAATACATTTACAGAGGGTTTATGAGTGGACCAGAAACACACGAACCCAGCAATGGGTTAGCATTGAGAACGCCCTCTATAGCACCCCACTTCATTCCTGCGTTTGGTCTCATTCTAATCCTATATTTCCCCTGAAGGGACTTCATAAGTCCCACCCGACAATTGACACAACCTTCAAAATGTGGCACAAACTCAGAAAAAAACTAGACCTCTCTCCTGTCCCATCTCCGCTATACGCTATTACACACAATCCTTATTTCCAACAAATCATTCGAACTTTACCACAATAATGAGTCACTTCAGCTACGTGATGTCGTTCAGAACGGTAAAGTCAAGACTCTGCTCCAAATTCTGCCAACTGACAATCCGACAGTAATTCAACATCTACATCACCACCAACTGAAACACTTCATCAAGACTCACAACCTTTTACCTTTGGGGGACAGGCCACTGACAAAATTTGAACAACTTTGTTCCTCCCACCCGCTTTCTAGTAAAGTTCTATCCACAATGTATATACTAATTAGAGATTCACAAGAAACTAACCTTCCAGGTTATTACAATTACAATTTGCACAAATTTACGTCCTGACGAAGCCGTCTGTGAACGGAGAAACGCGTAGACGAACACGGAAGTATTTTGGGAAGGGGCGGAGCCTATCAACTAACCGGGACTTTTGAAAAAGCAACAGCTGATCGCTGGCATATCCCCCGGACTACAGCAAAAGGAACTCCACTTACCCCCCAACTCAGGAGACATCTCCCAGTGCGGGAAAGCCTGTTTGTGAGTAACGGGAATATATATCGTTTTACTCACCACTCCATCTAGTAAGCAGCCAACCTGCCTTTTTCCTTATGTGTCTAACAGTAATTTGTTTTGTCTGTATATAGAGCACTACCTGCTTCAAGAATGTCAACTAAGCAGTGATATGCTATACATTGAATTTTATATTTAATTTTATACTTATTTTTAATTTTTTGTATCATTGGAATTGTTATACTAGTAATAAATTGTTTTATATAAAAACTTAATTAAGCCATCATCTGTACTTTGAATAGTACTTAAGAGGCTCTCTAGCAAGCCATACAGATCTGTTCTATGATCCTTCTGTTTCTATATTTTTCTTACATGCCGGGCATGAATTGGAACATCATTCAGTGAATAATATAAGTATTCCCTTTCTTTTCCTTTGCAAATTTTGGTGCATGTGGGAGAGGGACCTATTATAATTTGAAAATCGCTCCACTTTTTAATATTTTGTTTGTATTACGTGAGATATGGTGAAGGGATCACTCTGAAGTGTTGTAGCGAATATATAACAAATATCTAAAGATTTGAATATTCATGAATAGCTCTATATAAGTCCCTATAGAGTATTTATATATCAAGCGCTCCAGTATTGTGCATTTTATTCTATATATCTGTTATTTGTGATTATCCTGAAAAATAATAAAAAACTTAAATAATAGAAAGGGGAGACAGCTGGTTTCCCTCTGCACCAGCAGAGAGAGTGTCAGGGAGAGGAGCCTCCTACCCCCTTTCCCCAGCGGCAGTTTACAGTTTATTGGATATAAATAACAGAGGGGTACAAACAGAGGTAGGTTGCCTGCAGATGTTGATGCACAAAGATCTTCACTGTACTCCTCCTCATGTTTCATCTCCCTATTGTTACAAGACTAAAGGTTGTGTCTCCCTTTTTTCAAAAAGTGGGTAGAAGCCTCTTAAGACACATGGATACTGTAGACGTACAGTGGTATAGAGTTCACTTCCAAACTTTTAAAGTGGTTTCCCCCATATCCCATCCATTTTTCGGTAGACGACACTCACATATTTGATGCAGAGGTTCGAGAACTACCACAGAAAAGAGCAATTCGATCCATAACAGACTAAGGGTTTATTCAGCAGCCTCTTCCTAGTCAAAAAGAAGACAGAAGAGTTTAGACCTGTGAAGTCCTTGAGATCTCAACGCTTATGTGATATGCAGGGTATCCATCTTATGCAGAAAGAAGACTGAATTGCCTGCCTGAACTTGAAGGAAAGCCATGTTTCAGTGTTTGCAGGTGACACAAAACTCTGTAAAGTAATACAATGTGAGCAGGATATTGTTTTGCTGCAGAAGGATTTTGATAGACTGGATACAGGGCACTCAAATGGCAGATGAAATAATGCAAAGTTATGCACTTCTGGGTAAAGAATGCACAAGCAACTTACACCCTAAATGGGAGTGAATTAGGGATAACAACACACAAGAACGATTTGAGACTTTTTATATGTAACAAACTAGGCAACAATGTGCAATGTTAATCAACAGTTGCTAAGGCCATCACAGTATTGTTAAGTATAAATAGGGGCATTCATTCTCCAGATGAAAATATAATTTTTACTCTTTTTAACTCACTGGTAAGACCACAGCTTGAATATGCTGTGCATTTTTTGGCACATAAAGGATATTATGGCACTAGAAAATGTTTAGAGGCGGGCTACAAAATTGATAAAAAAAACAAACGTGAGAAATGCTGAACTTGGTGGACGTGTGTCCAGGGCCGGAGCTTCCATAAGGCCAATTAGGCAGTGGCCTAGGGCACTTTCCAAGAGGGGGCGCCTGCAGGGACTGTAATACTCATCTGAATCTACCATTAGAGTGTGCAGAGCGAGTTGCGCCCCCCCCCCCCCCCTGTGACAGAGCTGCCAGCAGCGCCTACCAATTACTGCTCCTGCCCTCCTCCTGCTAGTTCGGGTCTCTAACATGATGTAAGCATCTCTCCCACAAAACCGTAACCCTGCCCCTACTATATCTAACCTCTCCTCTCCCCACAAAAAACATTTTAACGTCACCCCCAGCCTGCCTCTGCCCCCTCCTCCCAAGAACCTACCTACAATCTTCATGTTCTTTGAAGAGGAGGGCAGAGCTTCCTGATGTTGCTCCCCCTGCACTGTCCTGATCCTGCACAGCTTGTGGGAGGGAGCACACAAGACTGGAAGCATGGCTGTACAGTAGGTACTACACTGAGTGACTGAACTGATTCCAGTGCCCCAAGCACCAACCAGAGCAGTGGCGTACACACAACCCATGGGGCCCCGGTGCGAAAACTGATCTGTGGGCCCCCCCCCCCGCTTACTCTGCGCGGGCTGGGGCCGCAACACATGGCGGGCGGGCACCTGGTCGCAGGGCTGCGACCCGTGCGACCGCGGTATGTACGCCAGTGCATGCATAAACACATACACTTAAAGGACCACTACAGACACCCAGATCAAATCAGCTCAATGAAGTGGTCTGGGTGCCAGGTCTCTCTAGTTTTAACCCTGCAGCTGAAAACAGCAGTTTCAGAGAAACTGCTATGTTTCACTGAGGGTTAATCCATCTCTCGTGGCTGTCTCATTGACAGCCGCTAGAGGATTTTCTGCGATTCTCACTGTGAAAATCACAGTGAGAAGACGCTGAACGTCCATAGGAAAGCATTGAGTAATGCTTTCCTATATGGGCGGTTTGAATGCGCGCGTGGCTCTTGCCACGCATGTGCATTCGGAGCTGAGAGGCGGATCGGGACGGAGAGATCCCCAGTGCCAAGGGAGCCCGGCGCTGGAGAAAGGTAAGTGCTTTAGACACACACACACACACTCTCATGAACAGACGCACACATTTACTGACAGACACACACTCAGTGACAGACGCACACAAACATACTCAGTAACAGACACACACACTAACACTAACACACTCTAAAACTAACACACTCACTAACACAATCACTCACACTAACACACTCACTAACACACTCACTAACACACACTCACTAACTCACACTCACTCACTCACACTCACTCACTAACACACTCACTCACTAACACACACACAAACTAACACTAACACACTCACTAACACACACACTAACACACTCACTAACACTAACACACTCACTAACACACTCACTAACACAATCACTCACACACTCACTAACACAATCACTCACACTAACACACTCACTAACACACTCACACTAACACACTCACACTAACACACTCACACTAACACACTCACACTAACACACTCACACTAACACTAACACACTCACACTAACACACTCACTAACACACTCTCTCACTAACACACACTAACACACTCACTAACACACTCACTAACACTAACACACTCACTAACACTAACACACTCACATTAACACACTCACTAACACACACACTCACTCACTAACACTCACACACTCACTAACACACTCACATTAACACACTCACTAACACACTCACTAACACTAACACACTCACTAACACTAACACACTCACATTAACACACTCATTAACACACTCACTAACACTAACACACTCACATTAACACTAACACACTCACTAACACACACACACTAACACAAACTAACACTAACACACTCACTAACACACTCACTAACACTAACACACTCACTAACACTAACACACTCACTAACACTAACACACTCACATTAACACACTCACTAACACACTCACTAACACTAACACTAACACACTCACATTAACACTAACACACTCACTAACACACACACACACACACTAACACAAACTAACACTAACACACTCACTAACACACTCACTAACACTAACACACTCACATTAACACTAACACACTCACTAACACACACACACACACACTAACACAAACTAACACTAACACACTCACTAACACACTCACTAACACTAACACACTCACATTAACACACTCACTAACACACACACACACTCACTCACTCACTAACACTCACACACTCACTAACACACTCACATTAACACACTCACTAACACTAACACACTCACTAACACACTCACTAACACTAACACACTCACTAACACACTCACTCACACTCTCACTAACACACTCACTAACACACTCACTAACACTAACACACTCACATTAACACACTCACTAACACTCACTAACACTCTCACTAACACTCTCACTAACACACTCACTCACTACCACTCTCACTAACACACTCACTAACACTAACACACACACACACTCACTAACACACTCACTAACACTAACACACACACACACACACTCACTAACACACTCACTAACACTAACACACTCACTAACACACACTCACACACACTCACTAACACACTCACTAAACACACACACACGTTTTTTCTGGGTTTTTTTTTTTTATTTAATCCCCCCAGCCTCCTTACCTGTGTGAGAGCTGGGGGGATTCCCTGGGGTCCAGTGGTGTTGCTGGTCACCCGGCTGGCGGGCGCGCGAGGGAGCACTGTCCCCTGGGTGCTCCCTCTTCAGCTCCCTCGCGCGCCGCGTACTGATACCGGAGCCGGAAGATGACGTCATCTTCCGGCTCCGGCTTCAGTGCGGTGCGCGAGGGAGCTGAAGAGGGAGCACCCAGGGGACAGTGCTCCCTCGCGTGCCCGCCAGACGGGTGACAGCAGGGCCAGCCTCGGGGGGCCCGGAGGTGGCCGGCTCCTGGGCCCCCCAGCAGAAGAGGCTGGCCCTGTGGGTACATACCGGGTCGCAGGGGCGGCCGGGCCCCCTGGTGGGCCGGGCTGCGACCCTGGTATGTACGCCACTGAACCAGAGTATGTGAGGGATGGAGGAGGGCAGCTGGCTGTGTGTGTGCCTGTTATATATTTTGTGTGTTTGCATCTATTAGGCAGTGTGTGTATGTCTGTTAGACATTGTATGTGTGTGTGTGTGTGTGTGTGTCCGACATTGTGTGTGTTTGTGTTTTAGGCAGTGTGTGTCTGTTAGACATTGTGTGTGTGTGTATTAGGCAGTGTGTGTGTGTCCGTTAGACATTGTGTGTGTGTGTCAGACATTGTGTGTGTTTGTGTTTTTAGGCAGTGTGTGTGTCTGTTAGACATTATGTGTGTGTATTAGGCAGTGTGTGTGTTCCCGGCGAACATAGCGTGTTCGCGTTTGCCGCCGCGGGCGAACACATGCGCGGTTTGATCCGCCGACTATTCGTCATCATTGAGCAAACTTTGACCCTGTGCCTCACGGTCAGCAGACACATTCCAGCAAATTAGCAGCAGGCCCTCCCTTCCAGACCCTCCCACCTGCCTCCATTTTAGATTCATTCTGAAGCTGCATGCTTAGTGAGAGGAGGGAAAGTGTAGCTGCTGCTCATTAGATAGGGAAATTGATAGCTAGGCTAGGGTATTCAGTGTCCACTACAGTCCTGAAGGACTCATCTGATCTCTGCTGTAAGGACAGCACCCCAAAAAGCCCTTTTTAGGGCTAGAACATCAGTCTGCTTTTTTTTTCTGTGTAATGTAATTGCAGTTGCCTGCCTGCCAGCTTCTGTGTCAGGCTCAGTGGATACTGTGCCCATTTGCCCAGTGCCACCACTCATATCTGGTGTCACAATAGCTTAAGCTTGACATTTAAAAAGAAAACATTTTTTTTCACTGTAATAGATTGAAGAGCAGTTAGTTGCCTGCCAGCTTCTGTGTCAGGCTCACAGTGGATACTGTGCCCATTTGCCCAGTGCCACCACTCATATCTGGTGTCACAATAGCTTAAGCTTGACATTTAAAAATAAGACATTTGTTTTCACTGTAATAGATTGAAGAGCAGTTAGTTGCCTGCCAGCTTCTGTGTCAGGCTCACAGTGGATACTGTGCCCATTTGCCCAGTGTCACCACTCATATCTGGTGTCACATTAGCTTAAGCTTGACATTTAAAAAGAAAAAAAAATGTTTTCACTGTAATAGATTGAAGAGCAGTTATTGTCTGCCAGCTTCTGTGTCAGGCTCACAGTGGATACTGTGCACATTTGCCCAGTGCCACGACTCATATCTGGTGTCACAATAGCTTAAGCTTGACATTTAAAAATATTTTTTTTTCACTGTAATAGATTGAATAGCAGTTAGTTGTCTGCAAGCATCTGGGTGTCAGGCCTGCAGCGTGTGATCTGCAGACCTCTGCCAGTGTACTTTGCCACTCATATCTGGTGTCTCTATAGCGTGCTTTTACAAAGAAAAAAAGTTTTTCAGTGTAAGCTAATAGCAGTCAGTGTCCTTAAAGCGGGTGTGTCAGGCCTTCAGCGTGTGCTCTGCAGACCTCTGCCAGTGTACTTTGCCAGTTGCCACTCATATCTGGTGTCTCTATAGCGTGCTTTTACTAAGAAAAACAGTTTTTCAGTGTAAGCTAATAGCAGTCAGTGTCCTTAAAGCGGGTGTGTCAGGCCTTCAGCGTGTGCTCTGCAGACCTCTGCCAGTGTACTTTGCCAGTTGCCACTCATATCTGGTGTCTCTATAGCGTGCTTTTACAAAGAAAAAAAGTTTTTCAGTGTAAGCTAATAGCAGTCAGTGTCCTTAAAGCGGGTGTGTCAGGCCTTCAGCGTGTGCTCTGCAGACCTCTGCCAGTGTACTTTGCCACTCATATCTGGTGTCTCTATAGCGTGCTTTTACAAAGAAAAAAAGTTTTTCAGTGTAAGCTAATAGCAGTCAGTGTCCTTAACCCCTTAAGGACCAAGCTTCTGGAATAAAAGGGAATCATGACGTGTCACACACGTCATGTGTCCTTAAGGGGTTAAAGCGGGTGTGTCAGGCCTTCAGCGTGTGCTCTGCAGACCTCTGCCAGTGTACTTTGCCACTCATATCTGGTGTCTCTATAGCGTGCTTTTACAAAGAAAAAAGGGTTTTCAGTGTAAGCTAATAGCAGTCAGTGTCCTTAAAGCGGGTGTGTCAGGCCTTCAGTGTGTGCTCTGCCAGTGTATTTCAGCTTGCTGAAATGTTTTATATGTCTGGAGTTTTTAATTTTCTTGACAATTTAAAACCTGCTGATTTTAAAATAAATCAGACCTTTTATAACTGGGGCAAAAACACCTCCCTGTCTCTCACACAACTAGGAAGGTTTTCTTTAACTTCCTTTAGCTCCACAGAGCTAACAGAAGAGGAAGACATGCTGTACTAGCATGCTCCTGCCTTCTCCCTTTCTCATTGAGCTGAACTAGAGCTCAATGGGAAACATAGCAAAGCTATGATTGAGTGTCCATGTGCACAATTACGGATCCAGCACAAAGGCTTCTCAGTGAGAAGCCTCTGATTGGAGGCCATGCAGGAAAAAAACATGTTTTCTTTGTGGGTATATCTACTAAATGTGAAAATAAAATCAGTGGAATGATTCATTTTGGCATTTTGTGAATAAATTTGTGACACAATGGGAATCTCAAGAGGGGGCACCAAATGGATCTTTGCCTAGGGCGGCAGAATTCCTGGCACTGGCCCTGCGTGTGTCTCTTTTCAGCTATGTAACTATGATGCATACCTTTTGGTTCCTGTCCATCCTTCTAGCCCATGTTTCCTCCAATTATGTGGTACCATGGCAGTTCACATGCCTTTCAGTCTCATTCAGTGCTGTGGTGTTCACAAAACTTCTGAAACAAGTAATGTTCCACCTTTGAGCCTGATGAATTTGTTATATCATCTATTTGAACATCGATTTTATTGCTTGTAATCTCAAGCTTCCAGGCTCAAAGGTCTCATCAATAGAAATGTAAATCCGCAAGGCCCTGTGTCTGCAGTCTATCCTGTTCAGGCAACTTGCAATACTGGTGGACGTTCTTATCCTATTCCATTCAGACATTTTTTTATGGTCTGCTGCACTACAAAGCGATTCAACACTTGAAGGCTACTTTTCTTTTCTTTCTGATGGAATATGACGTGCACTGACAGCTGATGGATGTTCATTTGGAACTGCACTGGAAGCTTTGACACACATAGAAAAGGAACAGGCATGCCTTCTTCAGTCCTCATCTGGATTTCATGCTGGAATCAGCATTTGAGGTTGTGGCACTGCCAGATACAAACTTTCCACCAGGATTTGTAGTCGGAATTGGAACTGGAAACCTGCCTCCATATCAATTGTCTGGGAGCCTTTGCAATTTGTAGCCTAGCGAGAGGAAGGTCCAACTGCTACATTTTGCTCGGGATGGACATTGTGTCTGCAGAGCACTACATCAGTTGGTTAGAGGATGCTTGTTCTATATGATTAACAGAGATAACAAAAGAGATATACAACATCTATCTCACTCATAACATGTTTGTATATACATGTGTCTTGTAATTCATTGTGGATGCTGAGTTTATTAAAACATGGTTAATGTTTAAATATTCTTTTAATTTCATTTGGAATTTCATGTCTAGTAGTATATAATATTATACTTATTGTGGATTGGGAAACTAGTGCTCTTCAATGGCTAAACCTGTTATACAGTTTTTGTCATTTTTAATTTTTTTTGTTTTTACATTTAAGCATTTTACCTGTCTTTATTATTCTTTAGTTTTCATTGTTAATTGAGATGATGTTTGCACATGTTGCTATGTTGGAAATGTTCTCGTGCTTCCTATTTTGAGAGAGCATATGATTAAGACTGCCTCAGCTCATATATACTTTGCTTGTTTTTGATTGAATCTTTGCTTCTATGTAGTTTTTTTTTTTGCTGTTATGGAGATCAGTAAAGAAAGATAAGCAAAATATTTGCCTCATATCAGTATTAAAATTAAGATTATAAGTACACTAAAGCTAGTATTATTTTCAATTCTAACATATGAAGAGCATTCAAAGTTAGATTACACATTCCATACACATATTGGTGTCCATTTTTTGTGAAATTACATTAGTGATTTTTGTTTTGATCAGAATTATTGTCCATTGATATTATTAAAGAAAATATGTTGGATTTATGCACCAAACACTGACTGTGTGGTAGATTTAGAAAAACTACCCTATTCATCTTAAGTCACAGGCTGTCATAACTTGTCACAGCTTGGATATTTTATTGTAAATCAGGTGTGATAGCACAAACAGTGACTACATGATTTTCCCTAGGAAATACTGCAATAAAATGAGATTTAGAGTTAAGCATTTTAGAGTATATTTTGTGTGACAGTCAGGAATTACTGATTTATTAGACATGTATAAAAGACATTAATGCATGCATCATCACAACTCATATAATCAAGGCACACATTGGAGAGGTTAGTTTTGTGCTAAAATATACATTCCTTTCTTTTCTTTTGTAAACATAAATATAAAAGTACAAATGAACACAGGATAGTTGAAACAAGGAGGTAAAGAGGTGGGGACCAGGGAGACCACAATGTACCCCATTATCTTACATGTTGTATTCAGTAGAGCACATCATTATAGACATACGTAAAGAGAGATATACGTTTAAATACACATACATCTAGAAATATTCTCTGCTGGAGCAAGAGAGTAAAAAAGTTCTTACCATTAACCTGTAGTTGTCCATATAAAAATACATTGCTCACATTTGCACAGCACTACTGCTACTTAAACATTTTTTTCTTCATTTAAACAGTTGATAAAAAGACTGCAGCCACACACTATACTGAACTTTGCAAGGTACAAACAAGCAGTGGCATTGTAGCTACTGCAACTCCAAATCAACCGTCTCAAAGTGTGTCTCTCACAAGTAAAAAAGCCCCTTAAATTAGTCAAATAATTCTTATCTAAATCAGTGAATATCAGTAAACTAATATCACTAAACTATTGAATTCTAGTTACGTCTCTGAGTTACGGAATTCAGATGGCACAATGATCTGTCAAAATGAGTTGCACCTCATTTGAAATTGAATGCACAGGTCTAATATATATATATTACTGCTAGAACCTACCAAACAGCTTACTCAAGAGCCGAAACAGCATCATGAATAGACACCCCTAAAGAGTGAAAAAATATGGATGAGACAAATTTGTGCACAAAATTAACTTCAGTGAGCTGAATAGTTGGAAACTGTGACTGGGATTTTGGTATATTTTTAAGTACACATATTTTTGGTAACACCATATTGGACAATAACCAAAGGATTGCAAGAAGCATAAGAGAAGGCGCTAATTAGAAACATGGCTTGCCTGACAACAGGAAGAAGGAAGATGCTTCATAAACAAGCAGAAAACTAACTAGTCACATGGTGTAGCATTTAATTGTGCTCTATGTTCACTGTGTTCAAAAAGCTTTTCTATTTGAAGTATTTTATTTGATAATGCCCAATATATCAAGCAAGTTCATGCTGGGCAGAACCAGCTGCAGAAAAATCCTGCCTACCTATATAGGATACATATGTGAAAAATACTGGACCATACATAGCTGCTCATATTTTAGCAAAGATGCTCAGTTTCCAGAAACCTGCAATGACCCCAGTGATGAAATGGTGAATGGCATAAATGGAGCAGTTATAGAAGACAGTGATAGGCTGAGAGTGTAAGCATAGCTCCACCTCTGTTGTATCGAAAATGGGGGTAATGCTGCAGGCTGCTAGGTACTGAGCATCAGAGGATTGGACAATAATAGGGCAGCTCAGACAGGAAGTGCTTTGCAAACGTGTTAGTGTCTCCCATTTTTGTGCACATTATGTCCAAATATAATTATTTTTCTGAAGCAAGGAGAATTTTAATCTATTTGATGAAGCATGGCAATCACGTTCTGTTAGCATAGGCACCATTTCCTATTTTTGGGGGGCTGCCCACACTGCTTAACCTGTTTTGTTTTAATAGCACAATTAAGTCATGTGAAGAGATGGAGTAGGGCTGTGCCAACAAAAATTAAAATAGTTCCAAAAAAGTCTCACTAAAGCAGCAATAGACAGTCAGGGATACTTGATAAAATGTAGATGAGTGGACTCGTCAGGGAAAGAATACCTCAGGTTGTTTGTTAGTTATATGGAAAAAAGAGATACAGAGGCAACCAATAGTGCAATAAGTCTAAAATCCAAAGTGCAATAAAATAGCAAGAGGTAGAAAACTCACATTTCAAAGAACTATGGCTAGCTCTGGTGTGAAGGATGTACAGTGGTATAATCCCCACTTACAGGATATATGGAGAAAGTACAGACGAAAATGCGGACAAACTACCTTTTCCATACTCCCCTGACGCTTACTACCTCCGCGTCATGTGGCACTTTTGTATTTATGATTTCTACTCAATAGATCATCAGTTTTAAAGATGCTTGCATTCTTAGCATCTTCTATATATATATTTTCGATTTTAATTTAACCTTTGTAAAATTTTATGTGTCTACTATATACTAATTCCTCATTGGCCAATTGCAATTTTGGTGCCAATTTTAAATTATTTGACTCTTATTTAAACACCCTTTGCCAGGTTACTACTTTTATCCCATTTGAAGAAGCCACATATGGTGAAACATGTTATGGTTATTTTATGTTGTGTATTTTTGGATCAATAAAAGTATTTTGGTTACTTTGCTGTGACAATCCTCTTTTTATTGTATTTTCTATGCACTTTTATAATTTTTTATCCTTCCTGGCATTTTACTGCTCCTGTACTCAAAGAAATCTGAGGTGGGGATCATAATACCACCAATGCTTTACCAATAGAGCAGTGCTTCTGCTCTATGCTTGTGAGTATTATTTTATCTACTTTTTTTTAACCTATTTTTATCATAATTGTGAGCACTACTGTTGCCTTTTCTATTCCTCTTTGGAGCCTTGAATGACCAGACGGTGTTGATAGACACACTTTCTCCATAGATCTCGTAAGCAGGGATTATACCACTGTACAACCTTCACACCAGAGCTGGCCATAGCTCTTTTTTATTTTATTTTTTACATTTTATATTTTTGCTGTGCAAGGGATCTGTACAAACATGCCTGAGGTACCCCAACGGCAATCATCAAGCGTCATTACATGCTAACATTTGGGGTACAAAGATAAACTTGCACAATTTTTTTCCCTTGTTGGGTCTACCAAGTTCATTAGATTCCCTGGAGCCTTATCTTAGCTTATATGGGTATGAAGCTTGAGTGTCGGGTGGTAAAGTTCAGTAGGCTTTATGCCTGTTCTAGAGTCCCAGGTCCATTGCATGGGTCAGCTGATGCCTCACAGGGGCTTGCGAGGAGTGCTGATGCCTCGCAGAGTGCTTGCCCATTGTGCTGGCCGATGCATCCGGCTCTGTCCCTCCCGTGTGGGGGGTCGCTGAGTCCCAGTGCCTTGATCATGTGCGTTCGATAGGGTATATTGTGCCCACCTTTCAATTCTCGAGGTGTGATGTGCCGGTTGTGGGTTGTTGCAGCTCCGCTTTGGCCCTCTTAGAGTTATTGTTTTCTTGGGCCTCGCGTCTCTTTTTTGCCCCTCCCGGTTTGGGCTGGCTTTGCCCTTTTGAGGCCATCACATGAGTTGTCTCTTAGATTCCCCTGGGGCCCCAGGAGTTGGTTTCCATGTGCCATTGCTCCCTGTAAGGTCTCCTGGGCTTGGCCCTGAGATGGACCCTGCAGGTGCCGACCTCTCGTGGTTGCACGTTGGGAGGGAGCTGCTGTGTTTCCCTGCCTGGTCTCCTGTGGGGTGCACTGTGGTGATGTAGGAAGCGGCTTCTCAGATACTGAGGGTCTCATGCAGGCTTCCAGTTTCTCCCAGAAGGCAGTAAAGATGCTATTGTCAGGATCGGGACAGGGATCCAACACGCAGAGTACAAACAGTAGCCAGATACGTATACCGGACCTTAGAATGGCCGGACTAACGTAAGTAGTACAGTATAGAATGGTCAAAGACAAGCCGAGGTCGAGGGTAACAGAAGACAGGTAAGCGAGAGACAAGCCGAATCAAGGGTAACAGAGATAAGCAGAGTAAGGTAAACAAGCCGGGTCAAAACCAAAAGGGATAATAGAATACACAAGCACTGAGTGACTAGAACAAGCTAGAACCACGACAGGGCAATGAGCTAATGAAAGAAGCTCTGTTAAATACCCTGTTCAGAGCAGTAACCACGCCTCTAAGGCGTCCTGATTGGTCCTGCAGCCATTGACTGACAGGTTGTTCCGGGGGAGTGTCCTGATGACTACTTCCTGCCTAGATGCTGTAAAAGGCAGTCACTCCCTCGCGGCCGGCCTAGCATGACCGGATAGACCGCGGGGAAGGGAGCCATCAGACCGTCTGGATGGAGGAACAGCTAAGTCTCTACCTCTTTCGGAGGTAGAGACCACAGGTACCCTGACAGTACCCCCCCTCTCAGATACGCCCACCGGGCGGAATGAACCGGGATGAGATGGGAAGCGAGAGTGATACGCCCTGCGGAGACGGGGAGCATGAACATCCTCCTGAGGTTCCCAACTCCTCTCCTCAGGACCATATCCCTTCCAATCAACCAGATATTGTACTCTCCCCCGGGAGATTCGAGAATCAATAATAGAGTTAACCTCATACTCCTCCTGACCCTCCACCTGAACGGGGCGAGGAGGGGCTATTGTGGAGGAAAATCTGTTACATATGAGTGGTTTCAGCAATGAAACGTGAAACGAGTTCGGGATGCGTAAGGTATTAGGAAGAGCTAAACGATACGCAACTGGATTGATACGGGTCAGCACCCTGTAGGGTCCAATATAACGAGGAGCGAACTTCATGGAGGGCACTTTTAAACGGATGTTCCTCGTGCTCAGCCATACCCTATCACCTGGAACAAAGACCGGAGCCGCCCTTCTACGTTTATCAGCGTGTTTCTTGACCAACATAGAGTTGTGCACAAGGATTTGTCGAGTTTGATCCCACAACTTCCTCAAATTGGCAACATGAACATCAACCGACGGCACCCCCTGGGAAGGGGAATCCGAAGGAAGAATAGACGGATGAAAACCATAATTCATGAAGAAGGGGCTTGAATGAGTAGAATCGCAAACGAGATTGTTGTGTGCAAACTCCGCCCAAGGAATCAAACCGACCCAATCATCCTGGTGTTCAGAAACAAAGCATCGTAAATATTGTTCAATTTTCTGGTTGGTACGTTCAGCAGCTCCGTTAGACTGAGGATGATAGGCAGAAGAAAAGTTTAATTTAATACCAAGTTGAGAGCAGAAGGACCTCCAAAAGCGGGAAACAAATTGGGAGCCTCTGTCCGATACAATTTGAGAGGGTATCCCATGTAGGCGAAAAATCTCCTTAGCGAATATCTCTGCCAATTCAGGAGAAGACGGGAGTTTAGGCAGGGGAATGAAGTGTGCCATCTTAGTAAACCTGTCAACCACGGTGAGGATAACAGTCTGTCTTTTAGAGATGGGTAGATCGACAATAAAGTCCATGGCCAAACAGGACCATGGTTTTTCTGGAACCTCCAAGGGTTGCAGGAATCCACATGGAAGCGTATGGGGTTGTTTGGTTTTAGTACAAACTTCACATGCAGCGATGAACTCCTCAATATCCCTCCGTAAAGCAGGCCACCAGAAGTCCTTAGAGATCAACGCGTAAGTTTTGCGAATACCAGGATGTCCCGCCATCTTGCTATTATGTAAACACTGTAAAAGTTCCAGTTGAAGAGCAGGAGGAACGAAATGACGGCCCGCAGGAGTCTGTTTAGGTGCTAGATGTTGCAACTTAATGATCTCGGCCAGTAATGGAGAATGAATCCTGAGATTCGTATTAGCAATGATATTGCATTTCGGAACTATAGAAGAAAGAACTGGTTCAGGTACAGTAGAAGGTTCATATTGGCGAGATAATGCATCGGCTTTAGAGTTTTTAGAACCAGGTCTGTAAGTCAGTACATAATTGAAGTGAGTCAGGAATAAGGACCAACGAGCTTGTCTAGAGGATAAGCGCTTAGCCTCCCCAATATAGGACAAGTTTTTGTGGTCCGTCAAAATCGTAATAGGGTGTAGGGTCCCCTCCAACAAATGTCTCCACTCCTTTAAGGCTTTAATGACTGCTAACAGTTCCCTTTCCCCGATGTCATATCTGCTCTCAGGCCCAGAAAATTTCTTAGAGAAGAAACCACAAGGGTGTAACGGTTTATCCACCCCTAACCTTTGAGACAGAACAGCCCCAACTGCTGTCTCAGAGGCATCGACCTCGAGCAAGAAAGGCAGAGTCGTATCAGGATGGACTAGAATGGGAGCCGAGGCAAAAAGTTCCTTGAGAGTCTTGAAAGCACCCAGAGCTTCCTTAGACCAGAACTTAGTATCAGCCCCTTGTTTGGTCATATTGGTAATAGGCGCAATGATAGAGGAGTATCCTTTAATGAAGCGCCTATAGTAGTTGGAAAAACCAATAAACCTTTGGATAGCCTTGAGTCCTTTGGGCAAGGGCCAGTCTAAAATAGATTGAAGTTTTACAGGATCCATTTTAAAACCCTCCCCAGAAATCACGTATCCAAGAAAGTCTACCTGAGACTGATCAAAACTGCACTTCTCCAATTTGCAATATAGACCATGTTGCAGCAGCTTGTGTAATACCTTTCTGACCTGTCTATGGTGAGTCTCAATCTCCTTAGAGTGTATTAGTATGTCGTCCAGGTAAACAATAACACAATCATGCTGAAACTCCCTAAGTACCTCATTAATCAAATCTTGAAATACTGCAGGAGCATTGCATAGTCCAAATGGCATAACAGTGTATTCGTAATGGCCATACCGGGTATTGAATGCCATCATCCACTCGTGACCTTGCTGGATTCTCACCAAATTGTAAGCCCCTCTGAGATCTAACTTGGTGAAGATTTTGGAGCCCTTAAGACGATCAAATAACTCGGTAATCAGTGGGATAGGATAGGCATTTCTGACAGTTATTTTATTCAAGCCTCGGTAATCGATACAAGGTCTCAGCGTGCCATCCTTCTTCTTAATGAAAAAGAACCCAGCCCCGGCCGGAGAAGAAGACCTCCTGATGAATCCCTTTTCTAAATTCTCCCGAATATACTCCTCTAGAACCGAGTTTTCCTGAACAGACAAAGGATATACATGGCCCCTCGGAGGCATAGTGCCGGGTAGAAGCTTAATCTTACAGTCAAATGACCTGTGTGGAGGCAAAGAATCGGCATTCTTCTTGTCAAACACTGCCCTTAAGTCTAGGTAAAGGTCTGGTATTTGTCTTTCTGTGGACTGAGTAGGATTCTCCGGTATGTTAATATTAGCTAATGGAGAAACCTTGCACAAACACCGATCCTGGCAGCCCTGGCCCCACGAGAGTATCTCTCCTAACTCCCAATCGATAATAGGGTTATGTTTTTTCAACCATGGGTACCCCAGAACTATGGGAACGGAAGGAGACAAAATGAGCAGAAGAGATAAATTCTCCACGTGTAGGATACCCACATTTAAATTAATGGGTATGGTCTCACGAAAGATAACAGGGTCTAGTAGTGGTCTACCATCTATGGCCTCAACGGCCAAAGGTGTCTCCCTTAGCTGGGATGGGAAATTGTTCTTACTAGCAAAGGCTTGGTCGATAAAATTCTCAGCAGCACCGGAATCTATCAATGCCATAGCCTTTACTACTTCCTTCCCCCAAGTTAAGGAAACTGGTAGCAGAAGCCTGTGATCTTTATAATCAGGAGTAGAGGACAAAATAGAAACACCCAAGGCCTGTCCTCTAGAGAGACTTAGGTGCGAGCGTTTCCCGGGCGGTTAGAACAGTTCGAGAGTAAATGACCCTTGGCTCCACAATACATACACAAACCCTCTCTTCTCCTGTGCTGTCTTTCCTCCTCAGAGAGCCGGGTATACCCTATCTGCATAGGTTCAGTAAGCAAAGATATCGTGGAGTCAGGACTTGGAACAGCGGGAGCTAACCTAAAAGAAGGTCTCTGGTTCCTCTCTCGAGTGTTCTGTCTCTCTCTTAGACGTTCATCTATACGAGAGATGAACGAAATTAAATCCTCTAAATTCTCAGGGAGTTCTCTGGTAGCAACCTCATCAAGGATTACATCAGATAGGCCATTCAAAAATACATCCATATACGCCTGCTCATTCCACTTGATTTCTGCCGCCAGAGACCTGAACTCTAGTGCATAATCCACCAGTGTTTGGTTCTCCTGTCTCAGGCGCAACAGTAATCTGGCTGCATTAACCCTTCTACCTGGAGGGTCAAATGTTCTTCTAAAAGCAGCTACAAATGCGTTATAGTTATAAACTAATGGATTATCGTTCTCCCATAGTGGGTTGGCCCATCTCAGAGCTTTCTCAATGAGTAGGGTGATAATAAATCCTACTTTTGCCCTATCTGTAGGATAAGAGCGAGGTTGCAATTCAAAGTGGATACTAATTTGGTTTAAAAAACCACGACACTTCTCAGGAGCCCCACCATAGCGTACTGGGGGGGTAATGTGAGAAGAAGCACCCACTGTGGCTACCTCTAGACCTGAACCGACAGGAGAAACAGGGGTATTACGTATCTCCTCTGGTGGGTTATTGGCACAAGCTAATAGAGCCTGTAGCGCAAGCGCCATCTGATCCATTCTGTGATCCATGGCTTCAAACCTAGGATCAGGAGCAGCCAGCTGACTGTTTGTACTTGCAGGATCCATTGGCCCTGTCGTAATGTCAGGATCGGGACAGGGATCCAACACGCAGAGTACAAACAGTAGCCAGATACGTATACCGGACCTTAGAATGGCCGGACTAACGTAAGTAGTACAGTATAGAATGGTCAAAGACAAGCCGAGGTCGAGGGTAACAGAAGACAGGTAAGCGAGAGACAAGCCGAATCAAGGGTAACAGAGATAAGCAGAGTAAGGTAAACAAGCCGGGTCAAAACCAAAAGGGATAATAGAATACACAAGCACTGAGTGACTAGAACAAGCTAGAACCACGACAGGGCAATGAGCTAATGAAAGAAGCTCTGTTAAATACCCTGTTCAGAGCAGTAACCACGCCTCCAAGGCGTCCTGATTGGTCCTGCAGCCATTGACTGACAGGTTGTTCCGGGGGAGTGTCCTGATGACTACTTCCTGCCTAGATGCTGTAAAAGGCAGTCACTCCCTCGCGGCCGGCCTAGCATGACCGGATAGACCGCGGGGAAGGGAGCCATCAGACCGTCTGGATGGAGGAACAGCTAAGTCTCTACCTCTTTCGGAGGTAGAGACCACAGGTACCCTGACAGCTATTCAGCTGTAGCTCAGTTTCCCGCCATGCGTTGGGTGGGTCGGCAGTGTGGTAGGCATCTGCCATTTTGGAGACCACAGGGACGGTTGGCTCGGTGCTCCATGGAGCTGGCACTGGCCCATTGCTTTGCCGGGGGATCGTTTGGGGGTAAAAAGGGGGAATGAGGGCTCACATCCAGATACCCGGTGTGGTGTTGCAGTTGGTGAGCGTCCGTGTCCCCTGTGCCTGCCATGCTTGTAGGCCTCACGATGAGTATTGCTCACCGGTGCGGTAGTGAAATTGTGGCAAGTTTAGCAGAAACTGCTGAGATAAGCATCCTCGCAGCTCTGCGGTCAGGCCTCGCCTCCAGCCATAGCTCTTTCAAATGTGCGTTTTCTACCTCTGTCTATTTTATTGCACTTTGGATTTTAGACTTGTTGCACTATTGGTTGCCTCTGTTTCTCTTTTTTCTATATAACGAACAAACACCCTGAGACATTCTTCCACTGAAGAGTCCGCTCATCTATATTTTATCAAGTATCCCTGACTGTCTACTGCTGCTCTAGTGAGACTTTTTTGGAATTATTTTATTTATTTTGTGTTGGCGTCGCCCTACTCCATATCTTCGTATTGCTTTCTTGATTTGTTGAAGGATTTGAGGGGTTTCCTTCGTTTGGGTTGCTTCTCATTTACATATTGTCTGTTAATTAGCGCTGACTTCCTGTTGTATTCTGTGCACAATTTAGTCAATCTGAACAGCAGCAAGGCCTAAATCTTTAAGCAAAAATGGTTCAGAAAACAAGTCTAGTTTTCATTTTACACAAAAAGATAAAAAATAAATAGAACAGCCAACATTTCATTGTAGTGGCTGCTAACTTCCATTTCATTTTTAATAACATAGAACCTTGAACATATGAGACTGGTTCACAGCAGTATTATTTCCATTGCAATTAAATGATAGCTCTTTCCATGAACCTTTGTTCTTGTGCTTAGGCAGTAACCTGTTTGGATTCATTTTTAAGTATAGTGAATACTATAATAATTTCAGTAAATTCATACAAACCGTGATTATTTAAATTACCAATTCTAAACAGAGCTGTTTTAATCAAGTCAGTGGTATTTTAACTATAACATAGTTATATGCTAACAGTACGTTATATATGTATAAAAAGTATTACATATTACAAGACATATGGCAAAAGACAGATTAACTAATACACATTTTAAAATAATGTGCTATGTTTTAGCTGACAACACAAAGGAAAAAGTATAGCATATTGTCATTTGCAATAAATGACTGAATAAATCTTTATCATGGTGCACATATTCTGGATATGGGAAAACACATCTAAAATGTTTCCTTTCTATTTCTGTGACTGCATCTCATAAAATAACATTAAAGAAAAGACTATAAACTGACAACAAAAACAACAGGCATTTAAGGACTTAATTTAATTTGCGTACTCTCTGTATCTTTGGAATGCGTGTTTGATTTTGTTACATAACGAATAAAGAATAACAAATGTCAGATACTTTAAACAAAATGTACATTTTGTGTATTATTAATTGCATACTGTACAAATAAGTTACAATAATTGCTACATTGGCATAACAATTAAAAAAGCAACTCATACCTAATGTATCAACAGCCACTTGCACCTTACACTCACAGTCTCCTTGGTCTTGTAGTAACTTGGTGCTCATAACTTCAATATTTGTCCCTTGAAAGAGCACACTTAGAGTACTTTGTGGGAGGGTTCATTATCCTGCTAAAAGAGGTCACTGCTATCAGGGAACAACATTGCCATGAAGGGGTATATGTGCTCTGCAACAGTCTCTAGGTAGGTGGTAAGTATCAAAGTAACATACACATGAAAGTCTGGACCCAAAAAGGAAATGTGATTAATCTGTCCAGACAACCTTCCATTGCTTCATGGTCGAATTTTGACACTCATATTTCCATTGAAGGTACTTTCAGCAGTGGGCATGGGTCATCATGGATTATCTGACTTATCTCCAGCTACACATCCCCATACACAGCAACCTATAATGCACTGAGTGTGCTGACACCTTGCTAACATGGCAGAATTATTTTTTTTCAGGCATTTGAGCTACAGTATATCTTTTGTGTGATTGGACCAGATGTGCTAGCTATCACTCCCTATATACATCAATGATCCTTGGTTGCCCATAACCCTGATGCCATTTCACCAGTAGGTACTAACCAAATGTATACCAAGAACACCACACAAGGATTGCTGTTCTGGACCTGCTCTGACCCCGTCATCTAATCATTACTATTTGGTCCTAGTCAAAGTCATTGAGATCTTTTTGCTTGACCATTTTTGCTACCATCTTGAATACAAGAACTGATCTTAAATACCCATCCCCTTGACAAGTGCCATTGCAACAATATAGTCAATGTTATTCACCACACCTGTCATTGGTTTTAATGTTGTGGCTGATCAGTGAATAGATACATGCAGTACATCCCTGATATCTGAAGAAGCCTGCATTAATTTTGTTATTTATAGCTTGAGGGGGATTGAAACTCCATAAGTAGTTGTGTCTCTTTCCGTAACACCTTCTAATTTCATGAGATTGGGTGTAATATGTTCGAGAAAACACAATATGTTTATTGAATCCTGATTATCATTGGAGAGGTCAACAAAACTTTCACAGAATGTAGTCAAACCAAATGAGAGTTGGTTTCGGGAATAATACCTTTACAAAAATGCATCAAACTTAGTCTGTAATTGCATTTTACAATGTACACCATTAGAATTATGGCACATGACCCATATCATTTGGGGCATAGTTAATGAAGTTATAAATCGCTTGGGGTGGAAACTGGTGACTTACTAAATGATGTTCTTGTTTGTGATCTTTGCATAAAAAAGTATAACTAATTTTGTCTTCATCCTTGTCAATGGATAAGTGCAAAAATTATATTTAGGACTCAGTTATGTTGTACGAAAAGCACGAAGGAGATTGCAAATTATTCAAATTTCACAAAATGGATTCAAGGCTCTCCCAATGTCCATCCCTAAAAATATTATCTATGCACAGCATGTAGCATAGTATGCTTTCTATGTAAGAATTTTTTTGGATACTCTCCTGTTGTGGTATAATGATATACAGGCTTCTAACATTTTTTTTCAGCCAAATAACTGGAATTGGTATCGCTTATAGTCTCTCATAGCAGATGTATCTTCAGCACACTTAGGTAAAGTCATCATTGGGGCCTTGAACAAATGGCTTAACCAAATCCCAATACATTCAAGCAAGCTCCCAATTTACCACATTTTGCTAAAGGGTTTTTTATTTAGATTTTTATGAATTTTTGGCATTGTATAAAGTATAGGACACCTCAGCTGTGTTTAGTACACATAATTAAAGTCACTCTGTGTGATATAATTCTCGTTCACGAATGAAGGATTTCCGGATGATGGCATTGAAGTCACAGACAGGGTCAATTTATGTGTACATGTTGTTATTGAAATCTGAAAGTTGTTTCCATCAGTACAGTTGCACCTCCTTTACTGTGATGTGTAAATCTAATGCAAAATTCTTAATCTCAGCTCTTTCAGCCCTCGAAATATTGGAGTCCAATATCATATTCAAGACTCTCCTAGCAATTTCTTTTAGATTCATTGTGAACATTTGTAAAGCTGGCAAAGTCATCAGTGTGTCACATGTACTCTGAAGTAATGGAGTGGAGGTAATATCAAGTGTACTGGACTTAAACAGATACATGGTAATGATAAATAACCTTTATTCAAAAGTAGACATACAGTTTATCACAAATGAAGTGTTAGTGATGCAAACTCTTCATTTATGATTTTCACACTCCTCATTATGTGTCCCAGTCATATGTCTACTTTTGAATAAAGTTTTTTCTTTTACGTGCGGTATCATTAAGGCATAATTAATGGGCAGATCCGGCAATTCATTTAAGTCCAGTGCCCTATTTGCAGTTGTAGAACCTGCATGCATCTTCTAGGATTCAGGACTACTTTGATGTACAATATATTTCATCAAGTTTTTTTTTGCAGTATCCAGTTATACATTATTTTTAAAGTTCATCTCATTTGGTTTGTTGTAATTGAACTGATTTCATTATTTAGCTTTTTGTATTGTGACCAGTGTTTGTAATATATGTAATATGTAGTCATAGTGGTTTTATAACATTCAGTGCACATATGTTATAAGCTTTCAGCTTTCCCCAACATTTGGTCAATTAATGGTTAACGAGAACTGAAGAGCCCTACATGTCTCAGTGTTTCACACTCACTATTAAATTTGTATAAGAAGAAGTGATGATTATGATCCAGAATTAGTCAGACATATCTTTGTTAGGAACACATGAACCAAGCCACATACAAGGATATCTTGGAATAAAACTTCCTTCATCTGCTCTGACAATGCTTCCCAAATCTGAGAACTGCTTTTTTCCAGCAGAACAATGTGCAGTGCCACTCCTTAAAAGTATGGTTGGAGGGGGGCGGGGCCTGACCATCATGGCGGAGAGACGTATATTCCGCGTGCTCCAGCACAAGCCTGTCAAAACAAGCAAAAATCGGCTAAAACAAGCGACACAACATGCAGTTTCCAGCATTCACTGGCCACCCACGACAGAAGGCACAAAGCGAGATGTTTTATTGCCTGATCGGAGACAGATGAAACAGCGAACGGCATTGCGGCCTAGTGTGCGCCGGACGGGGGAGGCGGCCGTTCCCCCGCTCGGGAAGCGCTCTGGAGCTTCTTGCCGCACAAGCAAGCCCTGTTACCCCCCCCCGGACCGGCAGGGGTGATCCCGGTCCGCCCAGGGTTGGCTACCTCGGGCATAATAGCGCGAAAACAAACGGAGGCCTACCTACAATGGCGGACGAGATATGTGCCGACTACTCGACCAACGAAAAGCTAGATATCCTAGCACGACTCAACCGTCACTTAGAGGAATTCTGGAGGGAGCTGGAGGGTAGGCTGGGTATACCTGCTCCACCTGGGCCCCCCACCCCCTCGAAGCAACCATCACCTAGCGACCCCCTTCCAGCGCCTTACACCAATACCCAGCACCCAAGACCATCCAAGCAGGGCACCGATGCAAACTAGCCTGCCCAAACCGCCCCTACTGCACTGCACAACGACCTGGCAGAATCCAACCCTACATACCCAAATCACCCAGGCAGAAGGCTCACACATCACCACACCACCCACAGGCACGAAAAAGACCCAAGGGACATGCTCCAGTCCGTGGACCGAGCTATGGGCCCCGCTCAGAGCACACATCACCACGCCTGTTAACAGGACCATCACGCTGGAGAGGGGACGAAGCAGAGCCCCACACGAAGATACAGGGTACTGCTAATCGACTCCAACCACTCTCATGGGCTCACCGCATCATATCGAGGCCCCAACACACAAACCCCCAACTGAGCCTACCGGGACGCATGGACTCCCTAAGCCTCACTTTGCTTCTGAGACCAGGGCCGGCCCGCTGCAGGGGCATCGGCTGATGGCGGCAGAATGCCTCACTGCAGCTCTGCCATCCATGCTGCAAGTCCCCTAACGCTAGAGGTCACCGACATGCCACTGCCGAACTTACTCAGTCGTATCCTGGTACTGCTCCTGTTTGACTGTTTAATTTTGTCCTATACATTATTCCTTTAGTATGCCTTCTACTACCTGACTTTCTTGCCCAATATGCTGGACACAATTGCCTTGACCTGTTACAGTGTGACATTCAAAAGAAAATGTTAAGCAGTTGCTCACCTTGCACTCACTGTACATGCTCAAGATAATATAGCCTCACAAGTAGTTTATTGTGTTTATATGGTGTATCTCAAGTGCATTACCGCCACTGTTTAACGTTTTATTAATACAAATAATGAGGTACTGCTAATCGTTACCAATCTACCAAGCTATGCCTACATATATTGTATCTTGAATTCTTCATGGCATGTACTGTTATTCCTATTGATACCGGAGAAACTGACGGAAGCCAAGCACAGAGAAGTGGACACAGGTTTCTTCAGGAAGGAAGAGATTCTTTATTCAATTCACCGACCGGGGCTCAGAGGGACTAATGTCACCAAAATACAACAAGATCTGAGCCCAGAACTGACTGTGTAAATGCATGATATAGACATATAGCTCCTCCTATAGTTAACTCTACCCACATATACTCTTTACCCAATCAGCTGAACGAAGCCTAACTTCCCTTACCTGTTAGACCACATGGCTCACCCAGAACAATGGAGGAGGGGAAGTGTTTTCAGTTTCTGCATTCCTGCACTTGCTCAGTACAGTGTTAATTGTATCTTAGCTACGTGTAACTGACTAACTGATACACCAACATTTACACATATGCCACGTGGAAATCTCGGCCTACTAAATTTAATTTCTACCGAGCTTCCACCACACTATTACCTCAACATTCATAGCTTAATTACTTTTCTGTACTTTGTAGCCAGATACTGCTCTGTTTTAAACGTGTTCATGCAATCTCTACCATAGCATAGGCGACCCTGCAATGTTGAGCATCCAGTAACTTTAATCTACTTCATTTTATTTCATCCACCTGTATTCTGATAAATCAACTATTTAGTTAAACATGTTATATATAAAAAAAAACATGTGCAAACTATCATGCCACTGTTTAACTTGTATGAAAACTGAAACACGCTGTTGTGGCGCTTATTGAAATACTGTAACCACCTGCACAACCAAAATAAAGAATTATAAAAAAAAAAAAAGTATGGTTGGAGGACCAACAGATCAAACCCTGTCATTGCCAGTTCAATCTCCATACCTGAACCCCAATGAAATCCTCTGGAATGGAATCCAGAGGAAGGTGAATGGTCACAAGCCAATCTGCTTAAATGTTTGCATCATGAATGGTGTGAAGTCACCTAACAGCAATGTAAAAGACTGGTGAAGAATATGTCAAGAGACAGGAAAGCTGTGACTGAAAATCAGTGTTATTTTATTTTTCGTTCAATCCAAATTGCAATTTGTCAGAATTTTGGGCAATCAGTGAGTCATCTAAATTTGAAATTCTGTAACTCCTAAATGCCATATGATTGAATCACAAAAAAAAACTAAATGAAAGAGCCGTTTTGTTAGTTTCATGGTTTGGAGTTCAAACCATGGCACACAAAAAAGGGGACAGAATAGGGTAGAAGCTTATTATATTTTTTTTTTTTTTTTTTTTTTTTAATGGTGCAGGGTGTTTTGCCATGAAGCCTGCTCAATTATGTAAATATGTAAAGATCTTGATTAATCAAGAGTTGCAAAAAAAGAGATGATTGATGTTTTTGGGACAGCCACTAAATATTGATTTTATTCATAGATCAAGTGGGGGGTAACCAAAAGAGGCAAAAAAATAAGTTACAGTAAATAAATAAATATATATATATATTTACAAGCAGGATTTCTCCACACTCTTTGACTTCAGCTGAAAAACACAGGCTGGATTTTACCATTGCCGTACCTATGTGGAAATGCGAGATAGCCTCAACCTGTTTCATTGATTGTAGTGTGAGAATGGTAAGATGGTTAGTTTGGTTACTACTCTGTGTAACGGACCGTTTCACTTACAAGAGGATAAAAAACGTTTAGGCGATAATCCCCTTTTCCATAGACCAGCAGCTACTGCAAGCACCAATCTCCCGAACTGCAAACTGTACGAATCTTCCAACTCCCGAACTGGAAACACACGAACCCTGGAATAGCTGAACAGGAAAAGCATACAATCCGCTTACACTCCTGGCAGTCAGCATACAATCCAATTCCCCCAATAACGAGACGACACTTCGTTTTGAGGGTCAAGCAGAATCTCAGGTGCTGGCACACCCAGCCTGGTTTTTATTGCAGTTGTTGCAAATACATGTCCGCCCACAGGGAGCTATAAAACAACCACTCACACATCAGTTACATCCCACATATTCCCTCCCCTTATCCTGAGAGGAAACTCAATTATATATACAGTTAAAACATACTTTCTACCCAACTTTCATAACTCTAAAACCATACATCACATTTACATAAAAATACATATCCACAATCAATACATTCAGGGGAAATATAAAAAAATGGCATGAATCAGACCAGGGGTTCAAAAGTTAGTAAAGTATATTTTAAAACCCCTGCCAGCATGGCTTTCCGGCTCAGACCGGTTTTACAGAGCCCTCTCTCCTGGAGACAAAGGAGAAGTAATACAATTACCTCCCAGGACAGAGACAGACTCCATTGAGCACATGGGGACCCAAAGACAGTAAAACACTTTAAAATACATAAAGTCACCTTTTACACATAACACGCAGACATTTCATATATCCCCAGATAGCTGGGATCTGAGCGCACAAAACTACCGAATAGCGCGCAGATCTTATTCACACAGTTCAATTGCCATGGAGCCGAAGTCTTTAACTACATGAATGGGCTCCATGGCATAGCTATCTGGGTTAACACATTCACATAAAGTCGGGTCCATAGTCCAAAGGCAAGAGGCGGGCAAGCAGCCCCCTCCAAGGACACGTGGCGAGGTCGGTTTCGCCACACTCTGCCTATCCACTGTCAGTACCATTTACACAAGCTTTGAGAGGGAGATAGATAGCCTCTGTCATTTATCCATGAGACTTGTTAGGTTACTGCAGTGCCTAGTGTCACATCCTGCTCTGTTCTGTGGATATGTCTGGCCTTGGCTTCTGGTATCCAGTACTTTTTGCTATCCTTGCTTGTTTTTTTGGTTTTTTAGTCTGTCTGGTTTTCTTTATGCTGGGTTTCTGGGGTCATTCCTATAATCCACCCCTGGATTTCCCAGTCTCTTGGATTCATTTAAATGTTTGTTTTATGGTGACACACCCGTATGTTTTCAGTCATTCATTATGTTTCAGTGTTCCTGCAGGCAGCTGCTCACTGCTTCTGTCCTTTCTTACAGGTAAGTGCTATATGTGTGTTCTGAATCTGTGGTTATTTTAGCATACATTATGCAGTGTAGGACCTGCCAGATATGGGGTACATTGGCGTTGTTGGCAGGCTTATGCAATGTATGATCATATAATGTGACTAAATCCCCATGATTTCCATATATAGTACTTAGTTATGTCTCCTCTTGTGTTAGTTTGTATACCCAGTCCATGTACAGTCCTGTCCAGTCTTGCCCATTTTTTCCTCATGTCTTGTGTATATGTTCTGGGTTTAGCTTACTATCCTTCTCTGGTTCTGGGTTCTCCTAGTTTTGTCTTGTTTCCTTGTTTGGTGCCTATCTCTAGTCTTGCCTTGTTTCTAGTACTGGATACAATCTTGCTGCAGATCCTCCCTATTCAGCTCCTGGGAGGTCTGCTAATTTCCAAGCTCCTAGTTCCTGGTATCCGCTTAAGCTGATTCAGGGTCTTTGTATGTGGCTGCACAAACGCTGGTGCTCAACACCAGGGGGCGTGCGGTTACCCTGCATCAGACCCTGCTAATCCACCTCCACGCTGTGACTCCTACTCTGAACATCAGGCATACTGGGTCCCGGTCCTGCACTGCCGCGCGGACAGCGTCTGGGTCCTGGGCACCGGACCACCACCCTGACAGTATGGCCATAGGCCCTTGGAGTTCATGGAGTGGACCCTGCAGCTTTCCTGTTCTGTCTGTATCCTGTCCTGCCTGGATTATGCAGCATACAAGAGTACCTGTATCTGGACCGGTCTGCTGGAGATGGCTTCCTCATTCCTGTTCAGTCTGTCTGATTCCTGTCTTGGAGGGTGTCGATCTGCTTAGCGGTTCGGTGGTCTCTGCAGGTGTTATCTTGTTCTGCTTCTTGTTCTAGTTCCTGTTTCGGCATGCAAGAGTTCCTGTATCTGGGCCAGTCTGCTGGAGATGGCTTCCTTATTTTTGTCGTGGAGGAGGTTGATCTGCTGAGCTGTATGGTGGTCGCTTCCGGTGTTCTCTTGTGATGCTTGGTTCCTGTTTCGTAGTAGCGCTCCTTTTCTGGTGGTTCCTATGCAGGAGGCCTTTCGTCCGGCGGGGGATCCTTGCCTTGGTGGAAGTCAAGAGGACTTTGTTGCAGGATCCGCTCGCCATTCCTGGTCTCTGCCTGGGAGCTGTTGGAGCATCTGGAGTTTGCTCCTTAAGAGGGGCGTTAGGTCACAACCTGCCCTGTTCTGTTTCCTGGTAATGCTTCTGTTTTTGAGTGGACCTTCTTTCGTTGCTGGTGGTTCCTATGCAGGAGGCCTTTCCGGTGGGGGATCCTTGCCTCCATGGAAGTCAAGAGGACTTCGTTGCAGGATCCGCTCGCCATTCCTGGTCTCTGCCTGGGAGCTGTTGGAGCATCTGGAGTTTGCTCCTTAAGAGGGGCGTTAGGTCACAACCTGCTCTGTTCTGTTTCCTGGTAATGCTTCTGTTTTTGAGTGGACCTTCTTTCGTTGCTGGTGGTTCCTATGCAGGAGGCCTTTCCGGTGGGGGATCCTTGCCTCCATGGAAGTCAAGAGGACTTCGTTGCAGGATCCGCTCACCATTCCTGGTCTCTGCCTGGGAGCTCTTTGGAGCGTCCGGAGTCCGCTCCTTAAGAGGGGCGTTCTGTGGATATGTCTGGCCTTGGCTTCTGGTATCCAGTACTTTTTGCTATCCTTGCTTGTTTTTTTGGTTTTTTAGTCTGTCTGGTTTTCTTTATGCTGGGTTTCTGGGGTCATTCCTATAATCAACCCCTGGATTTCCCAGTCTCTTGGATTCATTTAAATGTTTGTTTTATGGTGACACACCCGTATGTTTTCAGTCATTCATTATGTTTCAGTGTTCCTGCAGGCAGCTGCTCACTGCTTCTGTCATTTCTTACAGGTAAGTGCTATATATGTGTTCTGGATCTGTGGTTATTTTAGCATACATTAGGCAGTGTAGGACCTGCCAGATATGGGGTACATTGGCGTTGTTGGCAGACTTATGCAATGTATGATCATATAATGTGACTAAATCCCCATGATTTCCATATATAGTACTTAGTTATGTCTCCTCTTGTTTTGCCTATTATATCTTGTCTTGTTTTAGTTTGTATACCCAGTCCATGTACAGTCCTGTCCAGTCTTGCCCATGTTATGTTCATGTTTTCCTCATGTCTTGTGTATATGTTCTGGGTTTAGCTTACTATCCTTCTCTGGTTCTGGGTTCTCCTAGTTTTGTCTTGTTTCTTTGTTCGGTGCCTATCTCTAGTCTTGCCTTGTTTCTAGTACTGGATACAATCTTGCTGCAGATCCTCCCTATTCAGCTCCTGGGAGGTCTGCTAATTTCCAAGCTCCTAGTTCCTGGTAACCACTTAAGCTGATTCAGGGTCTTAGTATGTGGCTGCACAAACGCTGGTGCTCAACACCAGGGGGCGTGCGGTTACCCTGCACCAGACCCTGCTAATCCACCTCCACGCTGTGACTCCTACTCTGAACATCAGGCATATTAGGTCCCGGTCCTGCACCGCCGCCTGGACACTGTGTCTGGGTTCCGGTCATCGGACCGCCACCCTGACACCTAGCCAATGCATGTGCCATTTAAAGCAACTCAAAATGGGAGATACATTTAGTGAAGACACTTCCATCTCACTTGAGAGACACAAAACCAACTCTCAATGTACTTTATAGTCTCACTATACCAAGCAACACATTGCTGTGTAGCTTAGATGTGGAAGGTCTGTACAGTTCAATTCCCCAACAAGTTGGTATCAAACATGTGACAGCCTTTCTTCTTACACAACTTTGTGGTACAATTACTTTCCTTTATTTTGACCCACAATTATTTCCTCTTTGAAGGAAAATACTATCACCAGGTGAGGGGGACAGCTATGGGGACGGCTTGTGCACCCTCATATGCCAACCTTCACCTGGGTTGGTGGGAACAAAATATTGCGTTCAACACTAAAATGGAACAATACATTAAATACGTTAAAGCGTGCAAAAGGTACATCAACGACATACTGATAATTTGGACGGGCACAAGAGAAATCTTTAAAAACTTTTTTAGATAAGCTGAACATTAATGACAAACTTAAAACTGACTTTTGAGATTGAAGACCAAAAACTAAATTTCCTAGAAGTTACTATTGAAGTAATAGAGGAGAATTGTTTGGCTACTACCCTATACAGAAATCCAATGGCCACAAACAATTTTCCTAATTGGAAGAGTCATCATCCTTTGGCTCTCCGAAAAGGCATACCCATAGGACAATATCTACAACTCAGGAGAAATTGCTCCTCAATAGAAGACTTCAAAGCCGAAGCAAAAACTCAGAGAGAACACTTTAAAGCAAAAGGGTATCCAAATAAATGTGTGAAAAGAGCTTATTTGAGAGCCCTGCTAACTGAAAGATCAAATCTACTCGGAGAAGACCAAGACACCACGTCTGAACATTCTATAATCAGATGCATTGACCCCATTTACGCTGGATGGTATACAGTCAAAAATACATTATAAAGATACTGGCTACTACTACACCAAGAACAACATCTAAGGGAATAAAAAAAGTTCTGCACTATATACGGTAGCCTTTGAATGAGGCAACCTATAAAAAATGTGCAAAAAATCAAACAGATCTCTGTGAATTAGTGGTATACATATAAAAACACTTAACCAGGCTAGCGGTATTCCCAAGCGTGACTCGGGGTTAATTTTCGCTGCCAGAAGCGGTAACCTCGAGTCACGCTCGGGGTAGATAACAGAGCTGGCAGCGGAGTCTCCTTACCTTCTCCTTGCGATCCAGCGATGTCCCCGCGCTGTGATTGCCGGTGAGAGCCCCGGCGGATGCCTCCATCTGATTCCTGGTTCCGTCTCTGTGAGCCGCAGAGGCTCATGGGGGCGGAACTGGGCGGGTAATTCAAATGTTTCAAGCATAAAAGTGACACACACACATAAAGTTAGGTGATACAATGTAATCTGATAGGATTTCACTGTATCACCTCAGATTTGACACAGTATCACCTCAGATTTGAAATTTGATCATCCTACACTGCCCTGCCTGCCCTTTTTGCTGTAATTACTGCCCATAAAATACATTTTTTACCATGGCATCAAAGCGTCACTTTAGCATCTCCAAAGCGGGTTTGGATCAGATGAGTGACAGCGGCAGCGACACAGAGCCCCTCGCAGAATTGAGCGACTGCGATAGCGATTCGTGGCAAGATTCGTCATCCGACTCTGACAGTGACCAGAGAAGTGGCGACAGCGACGATTCTGCACCCAAGCTCAGTGATGTGCGCACTTGGTGCCTTATTGATTGCGGTATGGATGAGGTACCGCCACCAAGATTTCCGTTTACTGGATCACCTGGGATGAAGGTAGACGTTGAGCACAATGATCCTTTGGCATACCTAAAATTATTTCTGACAGATGACGTCATTGAAAAGATTGTCACGGAGACAAATCGCTACAACGAGCAGCAATCAGCTACTCTGCATAGCAAGTTTTCCAGGAACAGAAAATGGGAACCGGTATATTATTTATTAGATTATAATTCATGATTTTATGTTTCGAACTTTATCACATCTGAGAGTACTTTTGGTCAGGTTTAAGAAAGTAATTACTGGCCTACAATACATAACACCAAATTTCCATGCAAAAAAATGGTACCGCTTTTGGTACAAAATTCCTGACATAATCATACTGCCAGGGATGTTAAATCCCACAGTAAGTTAGACTTGTGCACAGAAAATAGAAAAAACTTGCTTAAGAGTCCATACAGTCTTATAAGAGAGTCTTGAAGGGCTTAATCTTGTATTGTAGTAGGAGATACACTGTAGCTTTTTTCATAGATAATACCTTCAAAAGATACAAAAGAGAGCTTGCATAGTGTAAAACCATATTCAATAAGTAAAAAGATAGCCTTCCCCCCAAATAGGAACCCTTACGTTAGTTTCCAAGATATCACAAAATACACATTGTATAGTCAGAGGCTGTGCAGCCGTTTACCGTCCGCTGCTCTCAGCAGTTTCAAAGTTCCCGCTGTTAAATTACTTAAACAGTTAATTTGGCCACACCTAATGTTTTTGCTATCTCTCTGATGGGTTTGTTTTGTTTTTACAGCCTAATGATGGCTTGCTTCACTGATAGTGACAGCACTTTGGATCTTATATTGAGAGTTGACAGCAACAGATTCCAAATGCAAATAGCACACTTGAAATGAACTCCGGACCTTTTATCTGCTCTTTGTAAATGGGATAATGAGGGAATAACACACACCTGGCCATGGAACAGCTGAGCAGCCAATTGTCCCATTATGTTTGGTCCCTTGAAAAGTGGGAGGCACATATACAAACTGTTATAATTCCTACACCGTTCACCTGATTTGGATGTAAATACTCTCAAATTAAAGCTGAAAGTCTGCAGTTAAAGCACATCTTGTTCATTTCATTTCAAATCCATTGTGGTGGTGTATAGAGCCAAAAAGATTAGAATTGTGTCGATGTCCCAATATTTATGGACCTGACTGTATCTAGACACAATGTTCCCCTATATCTTGATAATTTCAAGATTCAGACAAGTATATTGCCAAACGTTTTGTATCGATCTAACAACTAAATTGATACAAAAGGGCTGAGTAGGCCCCATAGTATGGGAAACATCTATTTAAACATTAAATATATAGATTCATATTATTAAGGCATACTGATAGCTAATAGACGTTCACACAGTATATCCCTACAGGGGGGTTATTCCACCAAATAAATAGACCGGCATTATACATATGACTGGAAAGATAGGCTGTTTTAATAGTCTATTAGATATTAGACAGAGCCAGTAACTCTCTTCAGCAAATAGACAGACACCTTAGAGATGATTCTTATGTGATTCCGACCTAACAGTACACTAGACATTACCAAACCTTATAGGATGCGTTGATGTCCTTGTTGTTTGGCATCTTAGACATAAGTGCAAACAAGACATAGTTTCGAACGCACATCGGATTTTGCATTGAAAGGGTTAATACTCTCAAGTGAGTTACATATGACGATCTGTTCTCAGATTGGATCTAACAAAAGATGTACTTTGCATAATCAATTGCTCTACTCTTCAGGACACACCACTTAATGACGTGGCACTACCAGATTGGCTTACCATCCGTTTTCCACATAGGATGATGGGTTTAAAAGGGAGGTTGTTACCACAGATAGCCTACGAACCGGACCCCTTGCGCATTACGACTCTGAACTGCAGGGGCCTGAATATCCCGGAATGCAGGTCACAGCTCCTCCGAGACCTCTCCGCTATACATACTTCAGTAGCTCTCCTGCAGGAAACACATTTCAAGGAGAGAAATGTCCCGCTATTGAAAAGCAAACACTATCCCAATGCGGCCTGTAGTAACCACCTGACCACTCGTAAGGCAGGGGTGGCGATCCTCCTACATGCTAAACTGCAGTTCAAAGAAACTGACCAAATGACTGATCCCAACAGCAGATACATATTCCTCAAAGGAGATATACAAGACCGAAGGTACACATTCGTGACCATCTATGTATCGAATAGCAACCAATCACACTATATTCGCAAAACCCTCTCCCGACTCTCCTCATTCACGGAGGGCACATTGGTCTTGGGCGTAGACCTCAATGTGCCCCTCATCCCCCTAGCAGACTCATCCACGGGACACAGCAGTGTCACCCAAGGTGCCCTTCACAGTATACGGAAATCACTCAAGAAACCTTAGGCTAGTAGACTGCTGGCGCGCAATGCACCCAGCAGATAGGGCATATACCCACTACTTCGCAATTCATAAGCGGTACGCGAGAATAGACTACATCCTTCTTCAGCAGGATCAACTGACTTTAATCCAAAAAGTAGAAATTGGATCGGGAAGCTGGTTGAATCATGGACCGGTAACCCTACAAGTGGACTCTCCTAGGATACGCCCAACCGCCTGGATGTGGAGGCTACAAGACTCACTGCTCTTAGACCCAGCGGTGAGGGAACGGGTATCCGAGGACCTCACCTCTTATTTCACACTAAATGCAACAGGCGAACTAACCGCAACAACAATATGGGAAGCACATAAAAGCATCCTCAGGGGCACGATGATGCACTTAGCTGCTAAAAAGAAAAAGGAATCTCAGAGACAGATGACAGAACTACTGACATGCATAAATGCCCTTGAGACGTAACATAAAGGCTCCCAACTAGAAGAGACCTATAAGGAACTATTGGAAACCCGAAGGTCGCTACACACACACATAACAGCCCGATACTTTAGCTCCCTGCAACACTCGAGGGCCTTTTTCTACCAACATGCCAACAAGGGTGAAAAACTACTGGCCAGGATGCTTAGAGGTCCCCAGGGCATGACCCAAGTCCATAAGCTATGAACCACAGATGGCACAGTCACGCAGTTCCGGGACAGAATAGCGTCAGAGTTCTGCTCATTTTATATCTCTCTTTATAACATTCCAAGGCCGACTCTCCCAGTGTCAGGCCTTAAGCCTCCCGATGTCTCCTCATGCTTCCAGGTTTGACGGAGCTTAGCCACACCCCCATTGCCGCGGTCTGCTATTTAATGCGACCGCACCAGCTGATAGACGCTGGATTATTGAAACACGTACCGCGCCAAACTCACCGGCTCACATACCTCGCTGAGACGACCACTCGCTACTAGACCGGACCGGAGGAATATTCAAGTCCCCAACATCTCTCCTCATCAGAGACAGATACCAGCACTCTCGGCAACCATTCACTGAAGCAATTGCCTCGGAGGAGAGCTGGGGACACAATCCCTCTACTTCTAGAAGTTAAGTAACTTACAGTCTCTGAGTTAAGAGCTAATAATGCTAAAGCTTTATTTCAACTTACTAAAGTCTGCTATCAAGTTCTCCAGCAAGCCTGCTACAGCTTTCCTCAAATCAAGTATTATTCAAGTTCAGCTGTACCTGTCTTGCTACAGATAATCTTATTTCTTCATACTAAAGTCTGCTATCAAGTTCTCCAGCAAGCCTGCTACAGCTTTCCTGAAATCAAGTATTATTCAAGTTCAGCTGTACCTGTCTTGCTACAGATAATCTTATTTCTTCATACTAAAGTCTGCTATCAAGTTCTCCAGCAAGCCTGCTACAGCTTTCCTCAAATCAAGTATTAATCAAGTTCAGCTGTACCTGTCTTGCTACAGATAATCTTATTTCTTCATACTAAAGTCTGCTATCAAGTTCTCCAGCAAGCCTGCTACAGCTTTCCTCAAATCAAGTATTATTCAAGTTCAGCTGTACCTGTCTTGCTACAGATAATCTTATTTCTTCATACTAAAGTCTGCTATCAAGTTCTCCAGCAAGCCTGCTACAGCTTTCCTCAAATCAAGTATTATTCAAGTTCAGCTGTACCTGTCTTGCTACAGATAATCTTAGTTCTTCATACTAAAGTCTGCTATCAAGTTATCCAGCAAGCCTGCTACAGCATCCCTCAAAACAAGTACTATTTAAGTTTTGCTGCACCATTCTTGCTACTGATAATTCCAATGTATATAATCTCTTATAATTTGAACTGTTAACAAGAATAACGGACTCTAATGAATTCTGAACCTTGTCAATGCTAAATGAAACAAACCGTTTATTATTTAAAGAAACAGTAACTGTAATTCTGGAACTGAAGTCTCAGTTCCATCTAAGTGTCTTAATAAAAGATCAAAGTCCTAAGAAATCTGCAGTTGTGTTCCACATCATTTACTGTGAACGTGACACCCAGAGGAGATAGCGTCCAGACACGACAAGATACGGAGATATGTCGAAACCCATAGGGCGAATCGGAGGCCCTGGATACACCGATCACGGAAGGGGAGGTAGCGGGAGCAATCAAGGCTGCCAAAACGGGCCGCGCACCGGGCCCTGACAGCATTACCCTTGATTACTATAAGAAATTCCAAACCATACTGCTCCCGAAACTCACCAACACGTTCAATGCCCTGGTCGAGGGCGCACGGTTCCGACATGAGTCCCTGGCAGCTACTATCACATTCCTCCCAAAACCGGGAAGGATCCAGAATTATGCAGTAACTATAGACCGATCTCCCTGCTGAATGTAGATGTGAAGCTCTTCACTAAGATACTGTCCACCAAAATTGGGGGAATACTCCCAAAATTGGTCCACCCAGACCAGACAGGGTTCATACCCAGGAGGGAGGCGAGGGACAGCACCCTTAGGGTACAGTCCATCCACCACCTGGTGAAACGGTTGAAAGATAAACTCCTCCTATTATCAACGGACGCAGAAAAGGCATTTAACCGGGTGGACTGGGCATTCCTCATGACCACGCTTCGGGAGATGGGCTTGGGGGAGAATATGATGAGGTGGATTGGGGCACTCTATCAATGCCCCAACGCAAAGGTGAGAGTGAATGGAGCGCTCACCGAGTCCTTTCTGATCCATAACGGATCGAGGCAGGGTGGCCTGCTCTCCCCATGCTCATCGCCCTGGCACTTGAACCGTTCCTAGAAGCTATACACAAATCAGACGAGATTCCGGGCTTCAAAAGCGGTAATATAGCACATAAAGTGGCTGCCTATGCAGATGATCTCCTATTCTTTATTCAAACCCGGAGTCAACACTATCCCGCAATGCTCGTGAAATATGGAGAGGTCTCGGGATTCAAACTGAACATGACCAAATACGAGGTACTTAACATAACCGCCCCGACGGCCGAAGCGGACGCATTAAAAAAAACAATTCCCATTCCGATGGTGCACGAATCACATGCAATACCTGGGAATAGCTCTCACTAAAGACATAGGAGAAATGTATCGGGCAAATTACCTACCACTGCTACAAAAACTGCAGCAAGATCTAAAGGCATGGGCATACCCTCACATTTTGTGGTTCCGCCGAATTGCGATCCTCAAAATGAATGTGCTACCGCAGATCCTATATTTATATCAGACAATCCCTCAAGCCCTAGCGACAGCATACTTCAAGTCGCTCAGAACCGCAATGGTGAAATTCGTTTGGAATGGGAAACAGGCAAGGCTCCGACAGGAAATACTATGCCTGCCACCTACACACCTAAGGAGCAATACAGAGACGTGCATCCCAGAGTCATTAGACAATACTCCCACGACAAACGGGTCCGAAACACAGACCACACCGATGGGATCGGACGAGCACACATCACTCAAAATGCCAGGTTGGAGACACCCCCGGAAAATCCTAATCAACATAATAGGCGCATGTATCCCACAAGACCACACACCCATGACTACCTGAAAGCGCCAATACCAATGACCAATGACCTCACGTGACCTGCGTATCTCCCATAAGGCAGTGCCTGATGCAGTACCTGATGCAGTACCAGAAGCTCAAAAAGCCAGGACAAACACTAGATAAGTGTCAAAATCAGCACACTGCTCACAGTCTCACAATTCATGTATCATATACTTGTCGTCTAACCAACTAATTTCCTTTAATGTAAACAAATAACTTAAATAACTGCACAACCGCCTGATACTGCTCACACCGTTGGATAATATATTGCTGTTGGGACCTGCGAGTCCGGTTTACTATGTTTTACTTTTGCACTCAATAAACAGCTTTGAGAACTAAAAGGGAGGTTGTGGTCAGTTCAATCTTGATCCCTGACAAAGGTTCACACATCCGTGCACCAAAACACACGTCGGGCATTCTTTTCTTTCTCACAGGGCACTTAGCACTTGGAACACAATGGTGTAGAAAACCTGCTCACTTAAGCAGCATGGTTTCAATTTATTAACACTTTTTAGGTTTTATTTCACATTTATTTTTCCTCTGAATAGTTAGAATAACAGGGAGACAGGCTTTATCTATAGCTAAATCTGTCTGGTTATTCTCAATAATCCTTTAATATAAGGTGCACTATTTTGTGCTGATACTCTATGAGCTAGCGGAACTCGTTTATGATTATTAGAACACCCTTAGAACAAGTCACAGCACTCAGGTAATACTTTGGAGCTCCAAGGGAACATTGCATAGAATGTATTTCTAAACCTATTATGAGGTAAACAATTGTTAAGCATGATGCTGCTTTCAACTACTATGCTCTTAATTTCAACATCCAAGTAACTGTGATTAAATTTCTAAACAAGTTGAATAAAGTGCAATCTATATACAGCTGAGTTTAATTCCAATTGTGCAAGGATATCCCACTAATGCATATTGCACTAATCTAGTGCAAACGTTACTACAGTTCTTGAGCCAATATATCACTTTATGTCAGCTATACTCATCAACAATATTACTTACATACAGCCAAGGGCGGGCTGGGCCGGGGGGCAGGGAAGCAATTACCCCCAGGCCACCCGAAATTCTTTTAGGACCGGCCGCGGCGGGCCGGCCCTTTAAATGCTGCAGCCGCCGAGCACTCTATAAAGAGCGCGCAGACGGCTGCAGCTGCTTTTCCCTCCCTCCCATCCCCTGTAGGTGGCCGAGCTGCACTCCAGTCCGCGGTCCCGGCCGGAGTGATGGGAAGGTGCACACTGAGTGTGCACTTCCTGTCAGTCCGGCCGGGTACAGGAAACAGAAACTCCTGTTCCGCACGGAACAGGAGTTTCTGTTTCCTGTACCCGGCCGGACTGACAGGAAGGTGCACACTGAGCACCTTCCTATCACTCCAGCCGGGACCGCGGACTGGAGTGCAGCTCGGCCACCTACAGGGGAGGGGGTAAGAAGAAGGGGGGGAGTAAAACGAGGGGAGGGGGGAGAGTAAGAAGAGGGGAGGGGGGGAGAGTAAAAAGAGGGGAGTGGGGGGAGAGTAAAAAGAGGGGAGTGGGGGGAGAGTAAAAAGAGGGGAGGGGGGAAGTAAAAAGAGGGGAGGGGGGAGAGTAAAAAGAGGGGAGGGGGGAGAGTAAAAAGAGGGGAGGGGGGAGAGTAAGAAGGGGGGAGAGTAAGAAGAGGGGAGGGGGGAGAGTAAGAAGGGGGGAGAGTAAGAAGAGGGGAGGGGGGAGAGTAAGAAGAGGGGAGGGGGGCGAGTAAGAAGAGGGGAGGGGGAGAGTAAGAAGAGGGGGGAGAGTAAGAAGAGAGGACTGGGGGAGAGTAAGAAGAGGGGAGGGGGGGAGAGTAAGAAGAGGGGAGGGGGGCGAGTAAGAAGAGGGGGGGAGAGTAAGAAGAGGTTAGGGGGGAGAGTAAGAAGAGGGGAGGGGGAGAGTAAGAAGAGGGGAGGGGGGAGAGTAAGAAGAGGGGAGGGGGGCGAGTAAGACGAGGGGAGGGGGGAGAGTAAGAAGAGGGGAGGGGGAGAGTAAGAAGAGGGGAGGGGGGGAGTAAAAAGAGGGGAGGGGGGAGAGTAAGAAGAAGGGGGGAGTAAGAAGAGGGGAGGGGGGAGAGTAATAAGAGGGGAGGGGGAGAGTAAAAAGAGGGGAGGGGGAGAGTAAGAGAGGGGGGGGAGAGTAAGAAGAGGGGAGGGGGGAGAGTAAAAAGAGGGGAGTGGGGGGAGAGTAAAATAAGGGGAGTGGGGGAGAGTAAAAAGAGGGGAGGGGCGGAGAGTAAAAAGAGGGGAGGGGGAGAGTAAAAAGAGGGGAGGGGGAGAGTAAGAAGAGGGGAGGGGGGAGAGTAAGAGAGGGGGGGAGAGTAAGAAGAGTGGAGGGGGGAGAGTAAGAAGAGGGGAGGGGGGAGAGTAAGAAGAGGGGAGGGGGGGAGAGTAAGAAGAGGGGAGGGGGAGAGTAAGAAGAGAGGACTGGGGGAGAGTAAGAAGAGGGGAGGGGGGAGAGTAAGAAGGGGGGGAGAGTAAGAAGAGGTTAGGGGGGAGAGTAAGAAGAGGGGAGGGGGAGAGTAAGAAGAGGGGGGAGTAAGAAGAGGGGAGGGGGGTGTCAGGGTACCTGTTGTCTCTACCTCAGAGGAGGTGAGATACTTAGACGTTCATCCTCTCAGAGGGGTTGACTCACTCGTTCCTCGCAGTTCTCTCGGCCGTTTACACGCCGGCCGCGAGGGACCCGATTCCTTTTATGACGCGGCGCTCAGTAGCCGACGTCATGACGACAATCCGTTCCGACCTGTCAATCAAGTCCCCACCACGAATCAGGACTCGTCGGGGGCGTGATTACCTATCTAGAACCAGGGTATAAAGTAGGGCTTTATGCATTTGTTCATTGCCCTGTCGTGGTTCTAGCTTGTCTAGTCACTCAGTGCTCTTGTTATCTATTTGTCTCTTTGGTTTTGACCCGGCTTGTTTGTTCTATCCTGCTTACCTCTATTACCCTTTTACTCGGCTTGTCTCTCGCTTATCTGCTCTCTCGTTCCCTCGACCTCGGCTTGTCTCTAGACCATTCTTTGCTTACTCCTTACGTTAGTCCGGCCATTCTAAGGTCCGGTATACGTACCTACCTCCTGTTTGTACTTTGCATGTTGGATCCCTGTCCCGATCCTGACAGGGGGAGAGTAAGAAGAGGGGAGGGGGGAGAGTAAGAAGAGGGGGGGAGAGTAAGAAGAGGGGAGGGGGAGAGAGTAAGAAGAGGGGAGGGGGGAGTAAGAAGAGGGGGAGTAAGAGGGGAGGGGGGAGAAAGAAGATGGAAGAGAGGGAGTAAGAAGAGGGAAGAGAGGGAGTAAGAAGAGGGGAGGGGGATAATAAGAGGGGGGAGTAAGAAGAAGGGGGAAGTAAGAAGGAGGGGAGATAAGAAAAAGAGGGGGGTAAGAAGAAGAAGGGGGGAGTAAGAACAAGAGTGGGGAGTAATTAGAAGAAGGGAGTAAGAAGAAGAAGAAGTTGGTAAGAAGAAGAAGGGGGAGTAAGAAGAAGAGGGGGGAGTAAGAAGAAGAAGGGGAGTAAGAACAAGAGGGGGGAGTAAGAAGAAGAAGGGGGGTAAGAAGAAGAAGGAAGGGGTAAGAAGAAGAAGAGGGGGTAAGAAGAAGAAGAGGGGGTAAGAAGAAGAAGAAGAGGGGGTAAGAAGAAGTAGGAGGGTTAAGAAGAAGAAAGGGGTAAGAAGAAGGGGGGAGTAATAAGAAGAAGGGGGTAAGAAGAACAAGGGGGGGAGTAAGAAGAACACAGGGAGGAGGGGGTAAGAAGAGCACAGGGGGGGTGAGAACACACAGAGGGAGGAGTGAGAAGAACACAGGGAGGGTGGAGGGGGGATGAGAAGAGCACAGGGAGGGTGGGTGAGTGTGAGAAGAGACCGCTAGGGGAGGGTGGGGGAGAGGAGAGACCACTAAGGGGCAGGGGAGAGCTCTAAGTGACAGAAGGGACAGCTCTATAGGACAGGGGGCAAGACAGGGAGCTCTTTAACACTACGCGCACACACACACACACACAATGCATCCCTATACATACACAGAAACACACAATGCATCCCTATACATACACAGAAACACACAATGCATCCCTATACATACACAGAAACACACAATGCATCCCTATACATACCCAGAAACAGAACATAACACACAATGCATCCATTACACACACACACACACACACACAATGCAACCCTTACACACAAAGACAATGCATCATTTGCACACATACACAGAAACATACAATGCAAACCCTTACACACACGCAAACACACACACTGTTTTTCTTACATACACACAGAAACACAATGCATCTCTTACACTCAATGCACACACATACAGACACACACCTTGCATCCCTTATGCATACAAACACAGATTCACACAATGCATCCCTCACACACAACCAGAAACACATAATACATCCCTCATACACAAATACACACTGCTTCCACTACACACAAACACACTGCATCACCTGCACAAACTGGTATCCCTATACACTACATACCATAAGCACACATATTAGATAACACATAACACATCCCCTACACACTCCACTCCCTGTGAGCGAGCTCATGGGTGGGTGGAACATATAAGTGGACTTATGAGTGGGCCTTATAGGCATACTCACCGTCAGGCACTGGGGCCCAGACCTTGAGCTGTGTAAGAGGCCCACAAAAAATGGAGCTGCTTCCAATTCTCCCAGAACGTTGAATTTTGTGACCACAGTTGCAAACAGCCTCCAGAGGTCCTGTTCTACACCAGACCAGTGGAGCCAAATTGCAGCCCATCATCATCCTCATCTAATTGTAAGTAGGCAATCTAGTATATTATTAGTGACACTAATCTATAATTTACCTCACATTAAAGGGACACTATAGCTTAACGAAGTGGTTCTGGTGTCTACAGGGAGTGCAGAATTATTAGGCAAGTTGTATTTTGGGGGATTAATTTTATTATTGAACAACAACCATGTTCTCAATGAACCCAAAAAACTCATTAATATCTAAGCTGAATATTTTTGGAAGTAGTTTTTAGTTTGTTTTTAGTTATAGCTATTTTAGGGGGATATCTGTGTGTGCAGGTGACTATTACTGTGCATAATTATTAGGCAACTTAACAAAAAACAAATATATACCCATTTCAATTATTTATTTTTACCAGTGAAACCAATATAACATCTCAATATTCACAAATATAAATTTCTTACATTCAAAAACATAACAAAAACAAATCAGTGACCAATATAGCCACCTTTCTTTGCAAGGACACTCAAAAGCCTGCCATCCATGGATTCTGTCAGTGTTTTGATCTGTTCACCATCAACATTGCGTGCAGCAGCAACCACAGCCTCCCAGACACTGTTCAGAGAGGTGTACTGTTTTCCCTCCTTGTAAATCTCACATTTGATTATGGACCACAGGTTCTCAATGGGGTTCAGATCAGGTGAACAAGGAGGCCATGTCATTAGATTTTCTTCTTTTATACCCTTTCTTGCCAGCCACGCTGTGGAGTACTTGGACGCGTGTGATGGAACATTGTCCTGCATGAAAATCATGTTTTTCTTGAAGGATGCAGACTTCTTCCTGTACCACTGCTTGAAGAAGGTGTCTTCCAGAAACTGGGAGTTGAGCTTGACTCCATCCTCAACCCGAAAAGGCCCCACAAGCTCATCTTTGATGATACCAGCCCAAACCAGTACTCCACCTCCACCTTGCTGGCGTCTGAGTTGGACTGGAGCTCTCTGCCCTTTACCAATCCATCCATCTGGCCCATCAAGACTCACTCTCATTTCATCAGTCCATAAAACCTTAGAAAAATCAGTCTTGAGATATTTCTTGGCCCAGTCTTGACGTTTCAGCTTGTGTGTCTTGTTCAGTGGTGGTCGTCTTTCAGCCTTTCTTACCTTGGCCATGTCTCTGAGTATTGCACACCTTGTGCTTTTGAGCACTCCAGTGATGTTGCAGCTCTGAAATATGGTCAAACTGGTGGCAAGTGGCATCTTGGCAGCTGCACGCTTGACTTTTCTCAGTTCATGGGCAGTTATTTTGCGCCTTGGTTTCTCCACACGCTTCTTGCGACCCTGTTGACTATTTTGAATGAAACGCTTGATTGTTCGATGATCACGCTTCAGAAGCTTTGCAATTTTAAGAGTGCTGCATCCCTCTGCAAGATATCTCACTATTTTTGACTTTTCTGAGCCTGTCAAGTCCTTCTTTTGACCCATTTTGCCAAAGGAAAGGAAGTTGCCTAATAATTATGCACACCTGATATAGGGTGTTGATGTCATTAGACCACACCCCTTCTCATTACAGAGATGCACATCACCTAATATGCTTAATTGGTAGTAGGCTTTCGAGCCTATACAGCTTGGAGTAAGACAACATGCATAAAGAGGATGATGTGGTCAAAATACTCATTTGCCTAATAATTCTGCACACAGTGTATAGCTGGTCCCTGCAGGCTTTTTAATGTAAACACACACTGTGTGCAGCACTGGCGTTAGTTCATATGACAGATCATATGGGTGGGGCATTGTGATGTCACATGGGGGGGCGGCAAATTTATATTTTGTCTAGGGCGGCAAAAATCCTTGCACCGGCTCTGATCCTGGGCAGGTGCACCAGTCTACTGGTGACCCACAGGAGGGGAGTGCACTGATTGCACTGCACTCTCCTCCTGCCCAGACCCGTCTTGACCGCAGTGCAAGTGCCCTCTGCCCCTAATTTACAGTGGCTCACACTCACAACAAGCAGTGCCTGGAGCCCTTTGTAGAGACGGAAACAAAGAGGTTCTGCGGCAGCTGGCCGTCCTGCAAGCATTACATTAAACAGCTGTTCCCCATGCAGCCACAGGTGGCGTTGTGCTGGGAGACTGTGATTACTCTTCACTTCCTCCCAGCCTACAGAGCAGCGCATGGGGGAGAGAGGAGGAGGAATGATTTAATCTTGAATAAATCCTCTAAGCAAACCTTTATACATTTGGGGGGATCCGCTCTGTTTCCACAGTTTATTGGTGTTTACTCTCATCTCTGTATTAATATTGAGGGATGTCTAAGTAGTAACATCAGTGTGTGTCAGCAGGGCCAGCCGTTGGGGTGGGCAAGCTGTGCGGTCACGCAGGGTGCCATGACAACAGAGGCGCCCGGCGGCCAACACAGCTCACAAGTTGGGTACACCAGCATATTAAATTTAAACGATTCGCTGGTGGTCCAGTGGTGCGCACCAGCAGTAGGTGCAGTCAGATCATATCCTCTCCCTCGTGGTTCCGGCGCTCAGTTAGTGAGTCAGAGCACAGGCTCAGAGATTCTCAGCCTGTGCTCTGTCAACATTTAAAGTCAGAGCCGTGAAGGAGCGGGTATGGCAAAGAGCTACTGATTAGCATAACATCAATATCCGTTATAAAACCAGAAAAAGGTGGGCATGGATGGTGAACTGATTTGGTGGCGCAATGGGCCACTTGACTGGTTTTGCCCCCCAGGCCTAAGGCTGCCAGCCCTCCCCTGCATACAGCAACTTTGATTATGCCCTCTTCCTGTATTTTTGATCAAACTTTTAATATTCAGGGGATGTCCCACCAAGTCCTCACTCATCAGTGGTGAATGGGAGTCCTTCTCTCAGGACTTGGCTGTCAGACCACTCTGATTGATTGATTACCTTCTAGAGTGCTCTTATTGATATTACATAACATGAGAAAGTTTCCCACACAATGTAATAGCTGACATAACATGGGAATGCCTATATAAGGGTCTTCATGGAGCCATCCATGGGTGCAGAAGAATTTTTTTTTTTTTTGCATTGCATCTTTTTTTGGGAAATCTGGTAGTAAGGAATAATTCATAATTAGAGTCCCCCCTCCCCCCCCTATGTAATATCAAGAAGAGCACTCTGATAGGTTGCCTAATAAGCAAACTAATCAGAGTGATCTGACAGTCAAGTCTTGAGAGAATGGCTCCCACCTGCCCCAATGGTGTCCAATAAGGCCTTCCCCTGATTATTATAATTAGGGCCCCACCCTAATAATTTTAAATTAACAAACTACTTATGGATATAGTCTATAAGTTTTCTATTTTAGAATGTTTTGATTCTTTCCCTGCTCTAACACATTACTAGCATCCACTGTACAATGTTTGATTCTCCCACTTGTGTCTTCATGATGTCCAACATACCATGTACATGGACTGTTTAAATATGTCCTGAGATTGTATAACTGTAGTTAACCAGACTACCACAATTAGATTTCCCAGAACAATTATTGAATTTATTAGATATTCTAGAATATTTTTTTTTTAATTGTGGTTGAGATTGGTAAATAAAGTTTACAAGAAAATACAATAAAATGAGTAGTAGTGAATTATCATCAAGGAACATTATAATGTTATAAACAATATATATTTATTGATAATACTAGAGTATCCCTTGTATGTTTTTAGATTCAGAGCTACACCTTTGTAAAAATGCAACACCCAACAAACTAATAAAACTCACTATTTTCCCAGTATAATCATGGCAGCTGCTTCATTATATAACAAATTATATAGAATATTAGAATATTTGAAACCTTTTTCTGTTACTATGTCACATTTTATATAATATGTACTTGGTTTACTTTCTGATGGCTGTGTCTTGTCAAGGTTCATTACGAGATAATATGAGGCTTGGTGTGAAACAGGTGTTCTAAGATGTTTAAACATAGAGAAAGTCTTTCATTATTTCAAATAGTGTATTGGATAGGTTAACAAGCTAGAAGTTGTAAGATCATCGTCAATGACAATCGCATCTAAGGTGCAGTGTGGAAAAAACAAGTTTAATTTAAGACCCTAAATTCATACCTAGGAATTTGTCGCAGATGGCTTGTAACAGTTACATATTATTGATTATGTGATATTGTTTAAATGGTATACAAGACCACAAGATATTCTGTTAAGTAGAATACTGTTAAGGCTCCTATAGCAGATTGACAGTAATGGAGTGCCTGATTGAAATTAATTAATAAACATGACACTGGGAAAATAAAACATCTGTTTGTTCTGATTCTCTGCATGTTCCTGTAATACTTCACCCACTGTGAGAGTATCATTAGAATCAATACGTTCTAACCAATGCTTCTAATGGAGAAGCATTGGTGACCTAAAACACATGCATGGCAAAGTCATGCTCAACTGATTGAATGCTGCTCATTAAAGTATAGTAGTTTTGGTGCTTACCGTATACTTTTAGAATTTGATTTCTTTTTAAAACCTCTTCAACATTAACAGTTCATAGCTTTTGATCGAGTGGAATAAATGGAAATGACTACTTAATTTGTCTTTAGTGTTGATGTCTATGATGTCTAACATACAAACCTCTGATAGTATGTAAAAATCTGTCAAACATAGAGCTGTGATTAATTTACCCCTTAACTCCTTAAGGACCCATGACATGTGAGACATGTCATGATTCCTTTTTATTCCAGAAGTTTGGTCCTTAAGGGGTTAAGGACTGAAGAAGTTGTACAAATTCAGATCAAAACAAAACCTTAAATTTGCGCTATACATCTGTTCAACCATACTTCACCTTTTATATCATATTAAATGCACCCACACTTATTTATAATTTTGTTCAGGAGAAACAGGACTTTTGTGTTACATCAAATATTTATACAACATAATTTAATATGAATAACATATTTTGAAAAATTTGATAACTTAAGGTATTTTTAAATTTGTTTAGTTTTACATGGCATTTTAACTGTAAATGTCATAATTCCATTAGCTGTCACTGCACTAAAGTACACCGATTTGTAATCAGTGATGTCTCACAAGTAAAACAGTACCCCCCATGTACAGGTTATTTGGTGTTTTGGAAAGTTACAAGGCCAAATATAGCATGTTACATTTTTCAGTTTATACAAATTTAAATTTGCCAGGACTGGTTATGTTGCCTTTGAGACTGCATGGTAGACTATGAAAGAGATTTACCCACATGATAGCATTTGCAAAAGTAGACAATCCAAGGTATTACAAATGGGGTATGTCCAGTCTTTTTTAGTAGTCACTTAGTCACAAACACTGGCCAAAGTAAGCATTTATATTTGTGTGTGTAAAAGTCAAAAAACTAATTTGAACACAAATTTTGGCCAAATATCAGTATATATATATATATATATATATATATATATATATATATATATATATATATATATATATATATATATATATTAATATCAAAATATAATTAGAATGAAATTACACAGTTATATAATATATATATATATATATATATATATATATATATATATATATATCATGCCAAAATACCAGAGTATTGCAGTATGTACCCATTGTACAGTGCTACGGAATTTGCTGGCGCTATATAAATAATTAAATAATAAATAATAATAATGTGCAATGATACCTTTTTTATTGGACTAACATAATATTTAAAAGACAAGCTTTCAAGAGTTTTCCTCTCTTCTTCAGGTCTGAAGCAATACTGATCAACTGGGTAGAGTAACAACTGATAGAGAAGGGGAGGGAGGGGGGTAAGTGGCGTGTCATAAATAGTAGAAGATGTGCCTGAAAGTGAAAGGTGCAGGTTGGCTGAGAATAGCCAGGAAAAGTAAATAAACAGGGGATAGTGTCACGTATTCATCCGCACATAAAAATCTGGTTAATGGCATTTACCGTCCTGACAGGAAAAGTTGTGCCAAGCAACATTACCATCCTGACAGGAAAGTTGTGCCGAGCAGCAATCATGCACATGGAAACCTGGTAATTGCTTTTGGGGTCAAAGGCCGGTTACGGCTAATCAGATCCACAGGAAGGATTCTGCTGAGCAGCAATCATGCACATAGAAACCTGGTAATTGCTTTTGGGGTCAAAGGCCAGTTATGGCCAATCGGATCCACAGTAGGGGTATTAAAACCCAATTTTCCTTTTGCTCATTGCCCTGTCATGGTTTCATCCTGATGGTAATCCGAGAGTGCGTTCCTGATCTTGATTTTCTGTTATTTGACTTTGGCTTCATTTGACTTCCCTGAATTCTGGTATCCTTGACTTTTGGCTTTCCCTCATCGTTGTGTCTGATTCTGTGTTCCATGCCGTCGGCAAGTATTTTGACTATTCATGGATACTTTAAGTCCGGCCATTCTAAGATCCGGTAATACGTTATCCTTAGTCCTAGGTGTGACACAGTTCTGCGTGCTGGATCAACTTGTAATCCTGACAGAGAATCAATAAGCTAGCTAAAAATAAAAAACAGCAGAGCAGGGCATGCAAGTATATAGCTGCATAGTTTGTATGTATATAAATTGATCCAATAAAGTTTAATTGAGAATATTGAAAAATAACTATATAAGACATTAAGATGGGTGTTTATAAAACACCTTTATTGGATTAATTTATATACATACATATACACAGCTATATACTTGCATGCCCTGCTCTGCTGTTTTTTTTTTGTTTGTCTGGGGGTTTTTTTTGGTTATTTTTTCCTTTTTAACTAGCTTATTTACTCTCCCTGTTTATTTACCTTTTCTAGCTATTCTCAGCCAACCTGCACCTTTCACTTTCACTTTCAGGCACATCACCTGCTATTTATGACACCCCACTTACCCACCCTCCCTCCCCTTCTCTAACATTAGTTGTTTTAAGTGTTAAACTCTATCAGATTGATCAGTATTGCATCAGACCTAAGGAAGAGAGGACAACTCTTTAAAGCTTGTCTTTGAAATATTATGGTAGTCCAATAAAAATGGTATCATTGCATACTGCAATACTCTGGTATTTCGGCATCTTGTCTACTGGACTAATATGGCTAATCCAATCATTACTATATATATATATATATATATATATATATATATATATATATAATAAAATAAATGCAGACAGCTCTTGCACTCTTCACTATTTGTAAAGTACCTGGTGCTCTGGTAGCTCATGCACAGCAATAGAAAAAATATACCAGCACTCCTAGGATTTTCAAATGAAGTTTTCCTTTTATTCCAAAGTACAATATCGACGTTTCAGCTCTCCCTCAGAGCTTTCATCAGGACATATACAAAATTCTAAAACATAAACAGACTTATATAGGGAGCTAAAATCAAGGTAAGTACTCACTTTTACAGCTGATTGTCATTTCCCATTCCCGCCCGATTGCTCAGGTTGCCTGTGCATGTACTTCCGGGTATGGTCATGTGACCACCATAAGGAGTTCCGATTCGCCGAGCACATCACGTTTCCTGGGCAACCATGGGCATATTACCTCATTGGTTAATCCCCCGTGTACTGGTGCTGTCAAGGCTCAAAATACATCATTGCCACGGACTTCCTATTTACACGTCACCATGGTAACCTGATCGCAGCCGGGCTGATTTTCTGGGAAGGGAAATGTACAAAGAAACATAAACAAAGGGGGAACACACTTATTTATATGTTAATATACTAGGGCTGTGTGAAATCTATTCCTAGAATGTGCATATTAGTAAGGATTATCTACTTAACTGTGCACAGTAGTGTGTCTTATACATAAAGTGCAAATTTTAATCTGCTCATACAAATAAATGAGAAACAATCAAAGTATGTAAATATATTATAATAAATTAGTGAAAATATGCTAAATCACTTAGCAAATGTAAATATGTGAAAAAAACGTGTTTAACAAATGTTGCATGAGTTGTTGATAAATGTGATTATATTAAATATGAGGAATTACTATGTGAAAAAATTGCAAGTGCCACAAACTATTTTACAATCCCCATATTAACAATTAAGTGTCTGATGTTACCTCTATGAATGAGTCATTATTATATTCCAAGAAATCCTGCTTTTGCGAGCCCACCTTGAATCATTATCTAAAAACATTATTAATATGGAATTCTTAGTTAGCAGTAGTAGTAGTATACAAATAAGTCTAAATCACGTCACATATTAAATCACCCCCAAAAAACTGTTAAGGAGTATTTTTCGTTCAGGCCCTTGGGTGCCAAGGTGTTCAGTTGTGTTATCCAATATATTTCGCGTTGCATCAGGAATCTGCCTCTGTCCCCTCCTCGGGCCGATATAGGTATATGTTCAATTGCCACACATCTTAGGGAAGATAGTTGATGTTGGTGTTCCCAAAAATGTCGGGCCACAGGTTTGTCCGACTTGCCATCACGATAGGCAAGCCGGATACTAGATCTGTGGCCCCTAATTCTCTCGCAGAGTGCCGTCTCTGTTTTACCTATATAGTTGAGGCCACAAGGGCATGTCAACTTATAGATAACATGATCCGTCCTGCAATGAATTCGTTGTCTGATTTTATAGATTTTACCAGTGTATGGGTGACTGAAGGTTTTGCAAGGAATGATGTGCCCACAAGTGACACATCCCAAGCACCTAACGCACCCAACATTCTTACTCTCTTTAGCTGCAGGATTATAGCAATGTTGCGGATCAGTTCGCACCAACAGATCGCGCAGGTTTTTGTTCCGTCTATAACAGAATAACGGTTTTTGACGTAACTCATCTGGGAGAGTGGGATCAACTTCAATTATATTCCAATTTCGACGTATGGATGATGTCAGTTCCTTAGATGCAGTGTTAAAATTCATAGGAAAAATGGGTCTGGTGTTAACCATTTTTTTATTAGAAGATGTTGGTGAGGACAACGTCGTTTTAGCCTTCAATACAGCCTTATCAAGGATACTCCTAGGGTACCCGCGTGCCTGGAATTTCTTATACATGTCCCCCAATTGTAGGTCACCTTGGAAGCTTTGAGAGTTGTTACGTAATACCCTTAGAAATTGTGTATAGGGCAAAGACTCTTTAAGATGCTTTGGATGAGCACTTTCAAATCGCAGCAAAGTGTTGCGATCCGTGGATTTAGTAAACAGTTTAAATTCCAACTTCTTATTGATGTTCATAATTTCCACATCCAAAAATTGGACACTCCTCTCATCAATGTTGGCGGTCAGTCTTACCGGTGTAGGTAGCTCGTTGAGGTTTTGTACAAACTGTATTGCTTCATTTTTAGAGCCTCGCCACAGAATCAAAATATCGTCGATGAATCTAAAATATTTAACAATTGAATGGCCATATTGTTGAAAGATGTGTTTCATCTCGTATTCATACATATACGCGTTAGCATAATATATTATATATATTTAAAACTATCAAAATACACTTTTGATATTTACACATAGTCTATGTGTGTATGTGCATATAACAGTACTTAGATTATATATATATATATATATATATATATATATATATATATATAATCAATGGCTTGGCACTCACCCTTTCTTTTAGTATATAAATATGATATTGCCCTGGTGCAATCCCATGTTGTAGGTATATAGAATAACAAAGAGAGATGCACTCTACCGTCTTCCAATGGAAAATGGGTGTTTAATCCATATAAGGAGTTACATAATTATCTGATCGACGTTTTGACCCATTCGGGTCTTCCTCAAGATCAATATGTTAACAAATACTGTATCCGGCCCCACGACTATTCCGGCCCCGCAATCACATGGCATGGGAGGGCTAGATCATCGGACGGGTTCTGCCAGGATCGCAACCACTGAAGGGGGGTCGGCTGGGACCAGGTGAGTGTTAAGGACGGCAGGGACGCTCTAAGTCACCCTGCGGTATTTAGGACCGCCCCAATAAGGACCGCATAGGATAAATGTTCAATACTCTACACTATTTTAGCAGCGTTAGAACTTTATATTGGACTACATTCCTGACTCAAAATAATTGCTGAGCTGGCCTCAGTGTGTTAGCTTAGTTCATATACATGGAATTAACCAGGCTACTACTCTTAGATTTCCCAGTTGAATCATTGTAATTTAATTTTTTTTACAAAATCTAGAATAATGTCTGGAAAAAATCCAGGAAGAACTGGATGAGCAATTATGCAATATTTATCTGCCTGATTGTCTGTCATAGTTATATAAACACAACCGGAGGAGTAGATTATGGTTGTTTTCCCCATTCTTGTTTCTCTTAGATGTTGACACTATGTTATATAACACCACCTCTTTCCTCTCTTCCTGACTGCTATAAAGAATACTTTCAGAAATAAAGGTGGACAATTTACCACCACATAAATTATATTATTGCACTACTGTCTTTCTGCTTGGTCCAGTGTCTCCAAGGTTAAATATAATCATTCTTATTGCTGACAATAGAGAATAAAAGAGTGTATTTGCAGTGTACATTTGCATTGTCCAAGTGCAATGTAACCTTGCCCTCTACTGTACATGTGCTGTGAGTTGACACTGAATAAAATTTGTCTCCTATTCTTGAATTCTCAAAACAATGTAGAGATCATGATTAATGCAGTGGCAGGCTGAAGATTCTAATGTTAAGCTACTTGTTTGTGTGATGTATTACAAAACCCTATATTGTTGTGCTTTGCTAGTTAATCAATAATCTTTTCAGGAACTGATCTTTATATCTATTTTATCCAGTCACAGTCTTTTCTCTTTTGCTTTCTTATTGCAAAGCATGTTGCAATTCCCATACACTCAGTAGCCACTTTATTGCTCACAAATACAAATATCTAATCAGCCAATTATGTTGCAACAAATCAATTCAGAGATGCATGCAGACATAAACAACAAGTTTAGCTGCTGTTTAATCCATATATAAGAACTGGGAAAAAATGTAACCTATTACAATGGAATAATTGTTGGTGCTAGACATGTTTTTCCAGTGTAAACCATTTAAAAGAGCATTAGATTCTGTGTATATATTTTGCTATACGTTTTAAAAGCAAATGTATAAGTTGAGAGAATAACCTATTTTAAAGTAGTTTTGTTGTCCCACTTCTAAGTGAAATATGCATCATAGACTCTATGCTGATGATTTGACTGACAAGGAAGAGCCGAAAAGACCTCTGCAAAGGAAAAAACGATGGTGAGGAAACTTCCACATTTTACATTAAATATATTATGTATCTATATATGATGTATTCAATGTATTTGGGGTTGATTTAGCAAATGTTTAATTTTAGAATACAGTTTTAATTTAAGGCCAGAATAGCTAAACTAAAACCAGAGCTGATTTAGAGAATTTTCCACTTCTGCTATTTTGACCTTTAAAGTGACATTCTGGATGCCTAAATCACTTTAGCTTGATTAAATGATTTATGTCTGATGAGTGTGTCATCTTTTTCATTTTACAAAAAGTGCAAACTGATCTGTGGACAAAATGGCTGCAAAATGCTAGATTGGTTTATTATAAAATATGTACATAATATTTGATGAAAGACCATGGATAGGACTGAAACAACAACATTGCTGTGTGTAATCTGACATAATGAATAAAGGCAGTAATTTTGCACTTAAAAGGACCAGTGTTTGTGTTTATTTGTTGGAGTTTTGTATGAGTGGCTTGAATTGCACCATAGCAATACCCATATATATAGAGATGTAAAGTGTAGAACCACAGGAAAGTGTAATATTTATGCTATGTACATATTTTGTAGTACACTGAATAGCCAAATTGCATTCCTTTCGGGTTGTCTCATTTTTTTATTCCCAAATCTATTTTTGTTAATGAATTTGGCTGAGCTCTGTGGAAAATTCTTTTTTATTTTTCAGGCAAAGCAGTTTGGCCAAAAATTTTTTTTGAAATGCACAAGTTTACCTGATCATGACAAAATATGGTGGAGAATGATTAGACTGGTTCTAATAAACAAATTAACCATGTTTTACATTGAGAGATTAACCCCTTAATGACAGTGGGCATTCTATACCGACCTTATGGGGGCGGTACTAACCGCCACAGGGCTGAATAGGACGTCCCCGCCATCCAGGGAACTTACCTATGGAATGTCATCAATGCAGTTATGTAGATGTAAAAACAGATAACATTTGTTTTTTGTAATATCATTTTTATTGGACTAACAGAATGCTTCAATGATAAGCTTTCGGAAGAACCTCCCTTTCTCAAGTCTAAATTCTTTAGACTTGAAATTACCTTACAAAGACCCACACAGCCTTATTTTATTACACAGTTTGTTTGTATTTATTTTCAATAAATTTGTTATTTTTAACTACCTCGACTGCACTTCCTGATCCATTTGGGACTGATATTCCTATCCAGGACCTACCATTGAGCCTAGTAAGCACCCTTGGGCGCTACATACAGAGCCTGGCACGGCTTTGTAATCTGTGAGTGTATCTATATATTTTACATTTACCCATTGGATATCACAGTGAACGAAACTATGCGTTACACTTTTTTTCTATTATCCTAGGATATGTACATGGAATACCACATACTCATGTTTACATATATATAAGTATTTTTCTGATTCATAACACTTTAATCTCTTTTGCACGGGAAGGGGTGTGTATACTTAGTGTGTGCTTCTATCTAAGTATTTTCTTGTTTATTTGCTTAGGGTGTTGGGGGACTCCATTTCACACCCAGATCCGTGTCAGCACCGTGAAAGCGCCATTCACTTATATTATTTTATTTACTTTTGGGGTATATGCATGCCCGTTATTATATTTTATAATACATATGTATACACATGTTAAGAGGGTTGCATGTCATTGCACTTATGGATTAAGTAAGATACAACCCACCATTTTGATATTTTGTTGTGCGCTGTTTACTTTATTTGTTTGTTAAATTCCAGGTTTTGTTTACATTTTGTTGTGATCAAAACTTGTACAAATGCCTCTGTATTTAGAGGGATAAACTAAGAAATAAATGCCCTATGCCACAAAGTGAATGTGATGTCAAGCTGACTCTATGAACATAAAAATGAGTTCAGTGTATTCCAATATGGCCTCCATATTCATCATATCAAAATCCACCACAGAACCTTTGCAATAAGTGGAAAGGTATCTAGCATTCACAGCCAATCTGTGTGATGTTATGCCACATATAATGCTATTTTTTCTTGGAAAAATTAAAGGTCTTGGTAAGTATTATAAATGTGTACCTAATAAAGTAGCTTTCAAGTATATTTGGTCTTCCTTATACCAAGTATACAATCCTTAGCATGAGCAAGGCTAATTTTCAGATGGGGTTAATTAAATAGTGCCCTATAAATGTTTAAACCATATTTCTAAGTCTGCTTTTTTGTGACCCAGCAGTATCATCAGTTGCATGTTAGAATCTCAGTTTTGTTTAACATAAAACAGTAACTGCTTTGTATAGAATGTTCCAATTTTATATCTGACATTGTAAGTTCTCTAATAGAAAAGATTTAAAATCCTTCAGACTGAATTCCCAAGAGTAATAATGAAAGCTGTAATACATAGAGTTAAAGTTGAGAAAGTAATTCTAACAATATAGATCAGTCATGGTTGCTAGGTCCTTCTGTCCTTTTCCAGGGTAGTTTTCAGGTCACTTTAAAACATCATCAGTAAGGGAAGTGAGGGATAAAAGGAGGTTTGATATGAAAATTCACAGAAAGGTAATAACTTTTTTAGTAGAATTAAGTCTAAGGAACTATCGTCATTAATCTAAATTGTGATTTATCTGAACTTTGGACAATTATTGGGTAGCCCAAATTCTTTAATTCTGAATTAATATATGAAAACAAAAAATGAAACAAATATAATAAACGAAACAGGCAATAGATGAGCTTTTTAGTTTGTTTCATGATATGGATGGCCACTAAATGAAACCAAACAAATAAACCGGGAATCAGCCTGACTAAACTTAACATATGCAACCAATATGTTAAAAAAAAAAAAAGAATGTTGACTGAATATGAACTGAATTTGAATGATAAAATACCATTCTACTTGGTCAGAATTCGACCAAAATGATGTTGGCATTCAGTCAATATATTTATATACATAAAATATATTACTCTTTTTTATTTTTCCATTACACAAATTACACTAATGGGGCATTTTGCGCTCTTTATGTTCATCCAAATTGTTTTTTCTTTCCAAAACGCCCACAGAGAAAATTCTGAACTGAAAATGCTGCACGGTTCCATCCAAACAACAAAAAAATTGATTCAGACAAGTCTAATGAGCATATCTAATAGGGTCAGAAAAAGATGATACAAATCAACATGAAGCATAGGAAACACAGCAACTTTCAGGAAGCCTAAAAGAAGGGCGAAATGCATCAGTCAGGTGGTAAGTGACTGCAGTGTGTGGAAGTGAGGAAGGACGAATGGGACCCCAGTGGACTAGAAATTTGTCTCACATCAATTACAAACCAACTGTAAGCTTGCAATTTTTATATATATTAATAAAGGAATTTATATTAATAATGAATTTACATTCATTAATGTCACTATTTGTATCCTGGGGTATTATTATTATAGTCACTTAATATGGTGAGAGCTGGCACTTCAAGTGTTTCAAAGAATTAGTATATTTGGAGTCTCCTTGATTTTAGTCTTGCAGATTACCAGAGGTGCAATATATACAGTAAAGGAAAAAAGTATTTGATCCCCTGCTGATTTTGAATGTTTGCCCACTGACAAAGAAATTATAAGTCTATAATTTTAATGAGTGAAATAAGTATTTGACCCCTTCGACTTGCAAAACCCTTGTTGGCAATCACAGAGGTCAGACATTTCTTGTAGTTGGCCACCAGGTTTGCACATATCTCAGGAGATCATTTAGGTTTCAAGGCTAGTGTTTGGCAACTCGAACCTTTAGCTCCCTTCGCATATTTTCAGTGGAATTAAGGTCTGGAGACTGGCTAGGCGACTCCAGGACCTTAATGCGCTTCTTCTTGAGCCACTCCTTAGTTGCTTTGGCTGTGTGTGGTTTGGGTCATTTCATGCTGAAATACCCATCCAAGACTCATTTTCAAAGCCCTGGCTGAGGGAAGGAGGTTCTAACCAAGATTTGAAGGTACGTGGCCCCGTCCATCATCCCTTTTTAATGCAATGCATTTGTCCTGTCCCCTTAGCAGAAAAACACCCCAAAAGCATAATGTTTCCACCTCCGTGTTCGGTGGTGGGAATGGTGTTCTTGGGGTCATAGGCAGCACTCCTCCTCCAAACATGGTGAGCAGAGTTGATGCCAAAGAGCTCGATATTAGTCTCATCTGACTATAACACTTTCAATCAGTGCTTTCTTGAACAGGAGGATCTTGCGGGCGCTGCAGGATTTCATTGGAAAAAAGGAAAGAAGGAAGAGATGGTACTAAAAGTTGGTGCTGCTACAGTAACACCCAAGTGTACAGTCACTAAAATACACTTAAAATGCAATGTAGAATCCACCAGAAATGGTGTTCAGCGCACACATACCATTTACCTTACAATATTCACTTGGTAAAAAGTATTTCTTTTAGAGTTGCACTGTTTCCTTTATAAAACAGGAAATAAAATAATACATAGTGTAGCCTGTATGAATCTTTACATACAAATATGTAAAGACCAATTATAAAGATTCATACAGGCTACACTATGTATTATGTTATTTCCTGTTTTATATAGGAAACAGTGCAACTCTAATAGAAATACATTTTACCAAGTGATTATTGTAAGGTAAATGACAAACGTTCAAAATCAACAGGGGATCAAATACTTTCCCTCCCTCAATGTTTATATACCTAAACACATTAATACTATATGATTTACATGAGGCACAATATGTGGGCCCCCAAATAAGGTGAGAGCCCTAAGTACCTCGTATTATATCAGGTTGTACTGAGCAATCGAGATTATTTTCAGATACAGATTTCTGGTTTTTAACCTCTAAAAAACTTTTTTTTTTTTTTTTTTAACCATTCAGTAATTTTCCTGTGATTAACCTATCTGGTGCTCGAGTATTTAAAGGAATATTTAGCCTTTTCAGTGCTGGAACTTCCTTATAAAAACATCAAGTGACTAGAAATACCTAAATTAGGACTAAGAGAATTAGAATTAGAATTATAAATTGGGTATTATTAATTACTATTATTTATTATCGAGTATTAGTCTATGAGAAGATGTTAATGTTACTATAATATTTTGTGCTAACTCACATATTCTGTATTTCATGTGTGGTAAATTTTGAGAGGACTAGAGAACAGCTGCAATCTACATATATAATAATTTATTTCCTAAAGGGTACATATTAGGATAGTGTCATTTAAAGGATTAGATGCTATAAATCATAGGAAACAGTCGAAGATTTTCGGTCAAAACATACAAACAAATATGTAAACAGAATACAAGACACTCCCACATGAGTTGTAATTAGAGACATGAAAAGTAATTAAAGCATTTCTTCTGTGTGTTTGTAACATGTAAACTGAAGAAACAGATGTTGTCCAAATGAAAATACATTATGTGTACTTGTGATTAATATAGCCTAACCAGAGAGCTAACAGTGAGAACAGTGTCTCCATATAAGTCTTAATTAAGTATGATATTAATTATCCAGTATATTCAAATAAATTGTATATTTGACAATGAACTGAACATTATTTTTTGTTTAACTAATATTATTGGGTCATTGCTACTGCTGCTAAAAGCACAATTATTCAATGACATTCAAAGTCATTTCTATCTAAATATAACAGGAAAATAGAGATTGTTATAAATTTGGCAGTTATCCAGCTGACTTTGTATCTAGTCATTACTAATGCTGCCAAAATCAGGACTACTCAAAAGCCATTAAAAGCTATTCAGAACCATTCAAAGCTATTTAAAGCCACATTATATACATATATGTCATCTAAATAACCAGGCAGGCTATGCTGTACATGACCTTTCAATTGCAGCCTAGTAAAAAAATACACATTGAAACTATTTAGAATCAAACCATTGATATAATGTGGAAGAATTACAATTAATTAAGGGGATTTAGAACTAAAATATCCAAATTAATGTTATTTTGCTACACTAAATAGCAGTTTACTTTATTGTAGAATGTCTATGTATATGAATACATTTACTACACGAGTAGTATTTTCCAAGGTTGACAATTTAAAATAGCAAATTGTACCTTTATGACTACTGTGTTAATGTGAGCATTCCTTGTTTTTATTTGTCTAATGATAATTTATGTGAAAATAACTTCCACAGTATTGCTATTTTTAAAACCATGCATTATTACCACTGATTTTAAAATAACTATTTTTGGATACGATATTTTATTGTTACTGAAGTTAGAAGTGTTTACTCCAGAAAATTAACAAGTCAAGTACACAATTATTTTTATTAGTGCAGTTTCTTGTACAATATTTATACTTAGATTTTTGTATACTTTTCTATAATTGGACTGGAAGGTTTTACTTTAGTGTTTTAATGAAATTTCACTTTTTAATTTGAATATGCAGAATTTTTAAACAGAACTTTTAAACAGTAATTTTCAGTCTCTGGCCATGTATTTTCTCCACGCTTTTAAAATGTTGTAATATTTTTGATACATTACTTAAAATTATGTAATATTTTGAAACATATTTAAAAAATGTCATATTTACAAATTGTGAGAAATGTATATTGTTTTTGATATTTTAATGTTTTGAAAAATAGTTTATCTAAAAATATTAAATCATTTGAAAGCCTCATCCAAAATGATTAAATCATAGCGAAGTCAACTGAGAATCCCTATTTGTCTAAGAAACAGAAGTTTGAAATTATTCTTGAGAAGAAAATACTGAAGGTATGCATTCAATAAAAGTCTACATATGATAAGTCACTTGTGATTAGAATAGTCTTGGCATTCTATATTTTATTGCAAACAAACTATGGGCAAAATAGGAGCGAATTTAATGGCACATACAGCTAGAGAACATATTAGTTCTAAGTCATTGTATTGTCCTGTATTGACATGTACACATATGAAGAACAGCATATATTTATATACAGGGTAATTCACTAAAGTTATAATTATAAATGCATTTAGAGTGAATTTCACATTTACACGGTTATTCACTAAAGTGATAATTCCACCTAAATTTACATTAAATTACATAGTTACATAGTTAAATAGCTGAAAAGAGACTTGCGTCCATCAAGTTCAGCCTTCCTCACATATGTTTTTGCTGTTGATCCAAAAGAAGGCAAAAAACCCAGTCTGAAGCGCTTCCAATTTTATTACATGACAGGAGGCTTCCTATTTTGCATTAACTCTCTTTACTAAACTCCACAGCAGTAAAGAAAAACGTAAAGTAACAAGTAAATCACTGAGCAGCACAGTATATAAGGGTCATACAGTCTGCATAACTTCCTCTTTCTTTACTGCTCCATCGCAGACAGGTCAGACCTTTTGCTCCCCTGGAGCTTTATTTACTTTATTTACTTATTGTACATTAATCATGTTATTATTCTACTATTATCCTTGTTTGCTTTGATTATTATTATTATTGCTTTCTTTTACCTGTTTTTGTTCTGGGCTGTGGGACTAGGGGCTCTCTGTGGGTTTCCACCCTTCTTTCCTGCCCCTATAGTCTTTCTGGACCCCCCTTGGCTTCCCCTCGGTTTCCCCAGGTCCCCCCACTGCCCTCCTAGCCTGGAGTGCCCTCCTGGGCTTCCTCCTTGCGGCCGAAACCATTCGCGGCCGTTTTCGCGCCAGCCCGCTTCCAAACGCAGCCGGCCTCCAAAATTTAGTCCCCGGCTTGCGGCCTACACTCGCGGCCGCCATTTTGGATCGCGGACATCGCGAGATTTCGCGGCCATCTTAATTTTACCTCGTGCATCTCATTGGGGACTCAGTGTTACTGTGCTAACTTGCTGTTACCCCTACATTGCTGGTTTTTCACCTCCTTTGTGTCTGGCACCCCTGTGCCTGTCTAGGATTACCTGCTCAGCATTCCATCTGCTTCTAACAGACTGCTATTCAGTGTGACTGTCCAGGATTACCTGCTCAGCATTCCATCTGCTTCAAACAGACTGCTACTCATATCAAGCTCTATCCTGTGGCTGGGTCAGTCAGGTCAGTGCTGCTGCCTGTTTATTATTGTAAACCTGCACTTAAGGGTTCCAACCCTGTGCAACCGGGGTGAGCCCCCATTACTAATACGCTGCTTACTGGGAGACTGCTGTTGCAGTTCTCTCTAACTGGGTGAGCCCCAGTTTATAAGGTCACTATCATACCCTGCTGGGGTTATTCTGGGTTTGTTCCCACCATCATACTAAATCTGACCCTACGCCTACTACTATTGTTATAAGACCTGGGTGCCCGTTTATTGCTGTGCCTCCAGTGACATACTTGCCTACCCTTAACATGGAAGAATCCCAGAACCTCCCTGTGGACTTCCAGGCCATGATTAACGCAGCTGTCGCTGCCTCTGTGGAGAAGGCACTCTCCAAGACCCGAGCCGCGGCTCCTGACGTGCCCAAACGCAGACGTCCCCGCCACGAATCGGAATCTGAATTGTCCGACCACCATTCAAGGGATGACTCCCGCCCTAGAAAGCGCCATGACAAAGGCGAAGATTTCACACCTAAACCGACTAAGGGTAAGGCACCTGCCAAACGCAAGCCCTCAAAGTCACACACCCCGGCCCCGCATCAGGAATACTCTTCGGAGGAAGAGCAGGACCCTGCACAGTCCATGTCGGTCCTGGATGAGTGGCAAGCTGATGCTTCTGACTCGGACTACGACGCATGGGGCTCGGATGAGAAGTCTGTCTCCGCTTTCATGCGAGAGACCCTCCTGGGTGCTGCCCAGTCTGGAGGTATCGAGGACACTGTGGACGCAGAACCTAGTGACTCAGACACTATATTGGACCCCTCGGGTCAAGCAATGTTCGACCCCCGTAACATACGGCACCCCAGATCGGGTGATTGGTCGCCTCCAGAACACCTTGCCAGGTTCATGCACCTGTGGCTTCGCAAACCTCTTGAGAAAGAGGTCCGCAGCCGACTCAGGTCTGAATGCCCACGCCCTTCCCTGCCGGATAAAGTCGCTCAGACCCCGGAATTCGATAAGGTCATGTCGACCTTCATGATGCGTAGTGGTAGAGACCCCCGCCGTGGGGTGGAGAAAGGCCTATGGGGTGCCCAAGATAACCTGCTGGATTCCGTAGGCCCCCTGGCACGCATTATGTATCTGGCGGATGACGCCTACGCAAAAGCTGACTCCTTCTCTTCCGAGGACATCAGGGAATGGGCACATGATGTTCGTGAATGGGCACAACGGTGTTTTTGTTTCATCGGAAACACCAATGTTACGCTCTCTTCGGAGAGGCGAAAAGCAGCGTTGTACCGTATTAACGGCAAACTGGCAGACCTTGGCACAAAGGAGATTGGGCCCCAGGCACAAGGAAAACTTTTCGGTGAACCGTTCCTCAAGGAACTCAATAAACACGTGAACGTGTTCACCTCCCTCAATAAGGCGCAGTCATCCATGCGCAAAGTTTTCCGAAGCAACCCCACCAGAGGGGTTTTTGGAAGGGCTGGCCGGCAACGGGGCCGTGCCGCCAGCCGATTTTGGCCTTCAGGCCCCCGCACCCAGCCAACACCATTTTACCCGACAAGGGACTACCGGCAACAACCCTTCTCAAGAGGCTCAGATAGGGGTCGTGGACCCCGCGGACGCGGACTTTCTTGCTTTGCCGCAGGTAAGGACCCATATTCCTCCACCGTTACCTTGTACCCGCACTGCGGGCCGTATTTCCCTTTCTTTCCAGAATTGGGCCGCCCTTTGCTCAGACACATGGATTCTACAGACTGTACAGGGTTATATCATAGACCTAGCGGGGACTCCCTTTCAGGTTCAGCCCCCTCGCCCCATCCACATGTCAGCCTCCGACCACAACCTTGTCAACGCGGAGCTACGCGAGCTCCGAGACAAAGGGGCTATCCAGCCGGCCCACGACAGGGGTGGCTTCTTCAGCAACATCTTCCTGGTTCGGAAGAAGTCAGGAGAATACCGCCCCGTCATCAATCTACCCGCCCTCAACGCATATGTGGTCTACCGCCACTTCAAGATGGAAGGCATCCACCTCCTACGAGACCTCCTTCGAAGTCACGACTGGTTCACCAGGCTCGATCTAAAAGACGCCTACCTGTCAGTCCCGGTACACCCGAACTGTCGAGCACTCCTGCGTTTCCTCTGGCACGGGCGCCCTTGGCAGTTCACTTGCCTCCCTTTCGGGCTCAGCTCAGCCCCGTGGTGCTTCACCAAACTCCTGAAGCCTGTGGTGGCCCACCTAAGATCCAGAGGCGTGAGATGCATCATCTATTTAGACGACCTTCTCCTCTTTTGCTCCGACGAACACAGGCTACGCCAACACACTCGCCTGTCAGTATCCCTCCTGGAATCGTTGGGTTTCGTGGTAAACCAACAGAAGTCGGAGCTGACCCCTGCCCAAACTATACAATTCCTCGGCTTCGAGATGACTCGACGACTTGCACTCTGAGACTACCAGCCTCAAAGATCACAGCCATTCGCAAGGAGATTCGCAGGGTTCTCCGACTCGACTCCATTCCACTACGCAACCTGGCCAGGATTGTGGGTCTCCTATCCGCCTCCATCCAGGCCATATTTCCGGGTCCCCTCCACTACAGGGCCATGCAACGTCTCAAGACCAAGTACCTACGCCACAGGCCTACCTACGACCAACCCGTCCCGGTGACGACGGAGGTTCGCGAGGAACTCTCATGGTGGCTGGACAGCATGCAAGCCTGGAACGGCAAGGCCATATTCGGAGACACCCCAGACTTCATATTGGAATCGGATGCCAGTCTGTGGGGGTGGGGTGCCACCAACGGAACCATCTCCACGGGAGGAACGTGGACGGCGCAAGAGCTCTCCATGCACATCAACTGCCTCGAGCTCTTGGCAGGATCATTCGCGATCCGCAGCTTAGCCCGGGAAAGCACCAACTGTTGCATCCTCCTACGCATGGACAACGTGTCCGCAGTCCAGTACATCAACCGCCTGGGAGGCGCTCGCTCACGCCTGCTGTCGGATATCACGAGGGACATCTTCGAATACTGCCTTCCTCGCAACATCACTCTACAAGCGGAATACTTACCGGGAGAGATCAATCTCACAGCCGACTGGTTCTCTCGCCACTGGAGAGACGTCAGCGACTGGAAGCTGAACACAAGAGTTTTCAGGGCCCTGGCAGCCCAGAGGGGTCCATTTCACCTGGATCTGTTCGCTTCTCGCAACAATCACCAGACGCCGGAATTCTTCAGCTGGCTCCCGGACCCGGAGAGCAAGGCGACGGACGCCTTTCTCCAACAATGGCCGACGACGGGAGCCTACGCCTTTCCCCCTTTCTCCATGATTGCGAGAACACTACACCAGATGCGGACGCAACGGATCAAGCTGGTTGTCATAACACCCTTGTGGCAGAGCCAACCATGGTTCCCGGACCTCCTGGCCTCCTCCTACAGGGACCCTCTCCTCCTACCATCCTTCCCGGACCTTCTCACGGATCCCAAAGGGTATTTCCACCCTCTCCTCCTGGAAGACCGGCTACCCCTGGTGGCCTGGTCTCTTTCCGGGGTTCCTGGCGAGTCAGCGGACTATCGCAGGCAGCTAGGGACCTCTTATGGGACTCATGGGCCCCGGGAACTAGACACTGCTACCTTTCAGCTTGGGCCTCCTGGTCTACTTGGTGCATGGAACGGGACTCCGATCCATTTACAGCACCTATTCCGATGATTCTTAATTTTCTCTCCTCCTTGTTCTTAGCTGGCCGCTCCTACCGTTCGGTCAAAGTCGTTCGTTCCGCGATTTCGGCGGCTCACACCCCCGTCGGGGATCTCCCGGTCGGCAAAGACCCTCTGGTCTGCCGTCTACTCCGCGGTATGCGGCTCCGCCGCCCCCCGGCCCCCAAATATCCTCACCTATGGGATGTGGGTCTAGTCCTTCGTTTTCTCAGGGATTGGCTTCCAAATGACCGCCTCTCCCTACGCCAACTATCCGCTAAGTTTGCTTTTCTCCTTTGCCTAGTGTCCTTTTTGACGGGTTTCCGATGTTCGGGCCTTCGATGTCGACGCCTTCGAGGTGGCCCCTGAAGGGGTCAATTTCCGCATTTCTCGTTGCACTAAGTCGGGATCGACTTCGGTTTTTTACCCATTCTTCCCCGACGATCCGCAGCTCTGCGTCGTGTCCACCCTCCGCAGGTATGTTTCGGTCACCTCCTCTCTCCGCCCCTCTACGTCGGGTCAACTCCTAGTCTCCTACGTACGCCCCCATGCACCAGTCTCGGTCACCACACTGGCCCGATGGATCCGCTGGATCCTTTCCCTTGCAGGTATAGACCCCGTTTTCGGCGCCCACTCCGTCCGCGGTGCGGCGGCATCATCAGCCTTCATGGCAGGGGCGTCCCTTTCGGATATTCTCCGGACAGCGGACTGGTCTCGGGAATCCACCTTCCGTACATTTTATTTTCGCACTCCCCCTTCTGCTGGGATGTCTCTTCTTCAGCGTTAAAATTGCAAAATAGGAAGCCTCCTGTCATGTTATAAAATTTAAGATTATGCTAGCTTTAGTGTACTAATAATCTTAATTTTAATAAGGACAGGAGGCGAGTATTTTCCCTCCCTTCTGTTCCCTACCCTGACTCTTCGGGGGAGTGGATCTGAAGGTGACGGATATTGGGAGTTATTTAGTGATTACTTACCAACTAGACACTTTCAGTATCAGACACTCTAGTCGTACAACATACTTACATCTCACACCCCTTCTTTACTCTGTAATCAGTTTACTATCAGTCTTTATTGAATTGACTTACTCCATTCTGTTACAACACACAGGTGTGAACAGTTACGGTTCAGTACCTAACCGATTTTATACTCTCCTTTCAGTGTAACCCTCTTCAGGACCTCCACTGATCGCTGGTTGATTAACCTCACGACTCCGTAAGATGGGATGACGACTTCGTTTTGGTCTTATCTCCTACCTCGTTATCAGGAGTCTACTCAAGTTCCGCTTGCCAGAGACCACTGTTACAGTTTCGTTGAGTTTCTGGACGTTCGAGCTTCTATCTGGACTTGGATGTCGCTTCAAGAAAGAGGAAGTTATGCAGACTGTATGACCCTTATATACTGTGCTGCTCAGTGATTTACTTGTTACTTTAAGTTTTTTCTTTACTGCTGTGGAGTTTAGTAAAGAGAGTTAATGCAAAATACTCGCCTCCTGTCCTTATTAAAATTAAGATTATTAGTACACTAAAGCTAGCATAATCTTAAATTTTGCAACAAACCAGGAAACAAATCCCCCTTGACCCCAAAATAGCAGTCAGATGTCTCCTTGGATCAAGCAGCTATTACCCCACTAATTAGAAATTATATCCCTGTATGTTATGTTTTTGCACATATTTATCCAATTGCAGTTTAAACATCTGTATAGTCTCTGACAAAACCACCTCTTCAGGCAAATACTTCCATATCCTTATTGCTCTTACTGTAAAAAAAAACCTTTTCTTTGCCTTAGATGAAATCTCCTTTCTTCAAGCCTAAATGTGTGACCTTGTGTCCTATGTATAGCCCTGTTTATGAATAGAAGCCCTGTTTATGAATAGAAGCCCTGTTTATGAATAGAAAGCTTTTATCTTTATCTATTTTGGCCTTTCACATATAAGGCCAAAATAGATAAAGTGAAATTATTCTCCAAGCCAGTTGTGTTTTTAACCTGACTATTTTGGCATTAAATTTGAAATTCACTTGGAATTCTCACTGTAGTGAATAATCCTGAAAAAAGTCAAAATAGCAGAAATGAGCTCTGCTAAGTAAGCTTCGCTTGCAGTTTTTCTAGCCTGCATTTTAATATGAAATCCACTTTGAATTTTCACTCTATTAAATAATCCTGTGTATTTAAGTGTATAAACAACTTTATTTTTTATTTTTAATAAATATATTTTTATTATTATTGTTTTTAAACACACATTTATAAAAATCACACATACGGAGTAATTACTAAACATGAATCCATTTATATATTTAGTCTCCTAAGCTTTGGTTACATAGCTACTTTCAATTTCATAATGAATAATTCTATTTGGATATAAAAACATTTAAAGGACCACTATAGGCACCCAGACCACTTCAGCTCAATGAAGTGGTCTGGGTGCCAGGTCCATCTAGGATTAACCCTTTCTGCTGTAAACATAGCAGTTTCAGAGAAACTGCTATGTTCACATTAGGGTTATTTCAGCCTCTAGTGTTTGTCTCATTGACAGCCGCTAGAGGTGCTTCCACGCTTCTCACTGTGATTTTCACAGTGAGAAGATGCCAGCGTCCATGGGAAAGCATTGAGAATGCTTTCCTATGCGACTGGCTAAATGCGCATGCGGCTCGTGCCGTGCATGCGCATTCAGCCGATGACGGGAAAGGAGGAGGAGATTCCCCAGCGCCGAGGGAGCCCGGCGCTACCACTTCAGCTCAATGAAGTGGTCTGGGTGCCAGGTCCATCTAGGATTAACCCTTTCTGCTGTAAACATAGCAGTTTCAGAGAAACTGCTATGTTCACATTAGGGTTATTTCAGCCTCTAGTGTTTGTCTCATTGACAGCCGCTAGAGGTGCTTCCACGCTTCTCACTGTGATTTTCACAGTGAGAAGATGCCAGCGTCCATGGGAAAGCATTGAGAATGCTTTCCTATGCGACTGGCTAAATGCGCATGCGGCTCGTGCCGTGCATGCGCATTCAGCCGATGACGGGAAAGGAGGAGGAGATTCCCCAGCGCCGAGGGAGCCCGGCGCTGGAAAAAAGGTAAGGGATTAACCCCTTCCTCCCCCTTCAGCCCAGCGGGAGGGGGGCCCTGAGGATGGGGGGGACCCAAGGATCCTATAGAGCCAGGAAAACGAGTATGTTATCCTGGCACTATAGTGGTCCTTTAATATTATATTTTATTAACCGTAAGCTACAATTATGATACATTCCCTATTAGAATCATACATAAATCAATGGGGAAGCATTCCACACACAAAAAAAAGAACAAGAGTTAAATATTAGGGTATTATAATATTATATTATAAACCACATTTTTTTTTTACTATTGTTACATTTTCAATATAGCTAAAATTATAATATATTGGCACTGTTGATTAGATACACATCAAGAAGATGTTAGATAGACAAGTAGGATTATTTACTTAAGTAAGAATTCTAAGTAAAGTTCAAATGTATTATCAGAGTAGATAACTGAAAGCATAGCTGGCAGATACTTTTTCCAGTTTGGCTATTTGACCTTATATTTGAAATTCACTTTGAACTCACATAAAGTTCACATTTTAGTAAATAAACCTGTCCGTCTGTGTTCCTTTAAGGAACACATACGGATCAAGGCGTGGGTTTACAGCCCCCCAACACCATCGGGGGAGACACCCTTTGAATGCGTTTATATCTTCAATCTTGTGAGTGCAAAAGATTACCAGCGCAGATATATAATTTATAACAGTAATACACTATGTTTTGTTTTTGTGTTCTCTTTTAGATTATACAGCCATTTCCTATGTTTTGTTGTTTCTATTCCTATTCGATGTAAGCTCACCATCTGGGAGGTGATCAGTGGGAGGCTGTCCTGTTTACTATTAGATAAGTATATATTATACGTAACACACTATTCACACACTTATCTCTGTGGTGATAGCACATTTTTTGTTAAACATATAAACATAATAAATGAAAACATTTATTGAAGAAGATACAAGATACAAGAAACATTGTACATTGACAATGACCCATAAGTCTCCTTCAAAGTATGTACCTTGGGATCTCATACGGTCTTCTCAGTGTCTGTTCCACTGTTCAAAACACACTGCAAAATTCTTTGTTGGAATCGCTATCAGATACCTTGTCAAATTTACCTAAATTTCCTTGAAGGTCTAAAATATTTTCCCTTTCAAATGTGATTTTAGTTTTGAGAAAAGACAGAAGTCTCAGGGTGCCAAATCTTTCAATAGATTCTTGGCCATCTTTGAAGCATTTGTGCTACACTTTTATTTGCACTGCACTCCTTGCATTATCCCAGAAAGCCTTCTGAATCATCCAAATAGTTTCCACAGAGGAATGTTCAAGCTTAATGCAAATTTGATGCAGTTTAGTTGCTCTCTTCACTCAGTCATTTTGAATGTGACAGCCACACCGTACACTTGCTCATTCAGTGATGCCTAGCACCTCCATTGACTAGTATAGTGAAGCTGTCAATGTTAACGCATGCGCATTCCAGTCCACTCTCTTTGGCTGACAGGTTACATCAATATTGCGCAAACTGTTCTCTTAATATTAACAATGAATGGACTTTTTTTGGACAGATCTGAAATTCAGGAAAACTATAAATAATAAGATTGATAAATATACAGTCAGGTCCATAAATATTGGGACATCTACACAATTCTAATCCTTTTGGCTCTATACACCAACACAATTGGTTTGAAATGAAACAAACAATATGTGCTTTAACTGCAGACTTTCAGCTTTAATTTGAGGGTATTTACATCCAAATCATGTGAACGGTGTAGGAATTACAACAGTTTGTATATGTGCCTCCCACTTTCTAAGGGACCAAAAGTAATGGGACAGATTAACAGTCATTATTATTATTATTATTATTATTATTGCCATTTATATAGCGCCAACAGATTCTGTAGCGCTTTACAATATTTTGAGAGGGGGAGGATGTAACAATAAATAGGACAATTACAAGAAAACTTACAGGTACAATAGGTTGAAGAGGACCCTCTTGAAATATCAAGTAAGAGTGAAGCAGAGCTGGAGGAGAGAGCAAAGCACTGTCCCATAGGAGAGAGCAAGAGACGGGTATGTAAGGTAGAGATTACTCTGGGAGGCCATAAGCTTTCCTGAAGAGATGGGTTTTAAGGCCCTTCTTAAATGATTGAAGACTAGGGGAGAGTCTGATGGCAGTAGGCAAGCTATTCCATAGGAGAGGAGCCGCCCGCTAGAGGTCCTGCAAGCGCGAGTTGGCTGTACGGGTGCGAGCAGCGGTCAGGAGGTGGTCACGGGCAGAGCGGAGGGTACGAGGAGGGGCATACCTATGGATCAGTGAAGAGATATAAGAGGGGCTGGAATTGTTCAGTGCTTTAAATGTATGGGTTAGCACTTTGAATTGACTACTGTAGGATACAGGAAGTCAATGTAAGGACTGGCAGAGGGGTGAGGTGTGAGAGGACCGACTAGAGAGGAAAATCAGTCTAGCTGCAGCATTCATTACAGACTGTAGCGGGGCAATACGGCTTTTGGGGAGACCAATCAGGAGAGGGTTACAGTAGTCCATGCAGGAAATTACTAGAGCATGGACAAGCTCCTTGGTAGCATCTTGCGTAAGAAATGGGCAGATGCGGTCTATGTTTTTGAGTTGGAACCTACAGGACTTGGCAACAAACTGGATGTGAGACTCAAAGGTGAAACCAGAGTCAAGTATGACGCCAAGACAGCGCGCTTGCAGGGATGGACTTATGTGGATATCACTGACTTGAATTGAGAGCGAGAGAGGAGGATCAGTATTAGGAGGAGGAAAGACAAGGAGTTCAGTTTTAGAGAGGTTAAGTTTGAGAAAGCGTGACGACATCCAGTCAGAGATGGAAGAAAGGCAAGCAGCAACACGTTGCAGGACAGCAGGGGAGAGGTCTGGGGAGGAGAGGTATATCTGAGTGTCATCAGGGCACAGGTGGTAGTGGAATCCAAAAGAGGCAATACGTTTTCCAAGAGAGGCAGTATAAAGAGAAAATAGAAGGGGACCAAGGACCGAGCCTTGGGGAACTCCAACCAAGACAGGACGAGGGGAGGAGGTATCCTTGGAAAAGGAGACACTGAATGAGCATTGGGAGAGATAGGAGGAAAACCAAGAGAGGACAGAGTCACAGAGACCGAGTGATTGAAGAGTTTGAAGGAGGAGAGCATGATCAACGGTGTCAAAGGCAGCAGAGAGGTCAAGGAGAATTAATCAAACTTTTTAATACTTGGTTGCAAATCCTTTGCAGTCAATTACAGCCTGAAGTCTGGAACGCATAGACATCACCAGACGTTGGGTTTCATCCCTGGTGATGCTCTGCCAGGCCTCTACTGCAACTGTCTTCAGTTCCTGCTTGTTCTTGGGGCATTTTCCCTTTAGTTTTGTCTTCATCAAATGAAATGCATGCTCAATCGGATTCAGGTCAGGTGATTGACTTGACCATTGCATAACATTCCACTTCTTTCCCTTAAAAAACTCTTTGGTTGCTTTTGCAGTATGCTTCTGGTCATTTTCCATCTGCACTGTGAAGCGCCGTCCAATGAGTTCTGAAGCATTTGGCTGAATATGAGCAGATAATATTGCCCGAAACACTTCAGAATTCATCCTGCTGTTTTTGTCAGCAGTCACAACATCAATAAATACAAGAGAACAAGTTCCACTGGCAGCCATACATGCCCACGCCATGACACTACCACCACCATGCTTCACTGATGAGGTGGTATGCTTTGGATCATGAGCAGTTCCTTTCCTTCTCCATACTCTTCTCTTCCCATCACTCTGGTACAAGTTGATATTGGTCTCATCTGTCCATAGGCTGTTGTTCAAGAACTGTGAAGGCTTTTTTTTTTTTTTTAATTCTTTATTTTCTGTTGTGCAAGATATAACAATAGGCTTACTCAGCCACGATAGCAGTCGTAAGCGGTAATATACAATAATCAAAAACATGGCATATGAATAGACGGCACAATTTTTAGGTTTTGTTGAGAAAAAACGTAGACAGTAGAGTTACATATCAATTTACATGTGAGTTTTCCCGTCTGACGTACAATATTGAGGGGTTAATATAACAAGAGTTAACCGTTGCTAGGGTTACGTTAAGTAGGTACGAGCTAGGGAGGTTATACATGTTGAGCTTTGACATAACAATATCCAGTAGTATGGTTTGCAGTAACTTAACCCCTTCAGGACCGGCCTGTTTTTGCGATGTTTGTACGTTAAGGACCAGAGCAGTTTTAACACTTTTGTGGTGTTTGTGTTTAGCTGTAATTTTCCGCTCTCTCATTTACGGTTCCCATACAAGTTATATATTGTTTTTTTCAGGACAAAAGGGGCTTTCTTTACATACCATTATTTGTATTATGTCCAATATTGTATTTAAAAAAAATAATAAAATATGGTGAAAAATTTAAAAAAAAAACATGTTTTTGGACTTTTACTTGAAAAATCTTTTACTTATCTACAAAAGCTAATGAAAAAAACAGCTAAATAGATTCAAAATTTTGTCCCGAGTTTAAAAACACCCAGTGTTTACATGCTTTATTGCTTTTTTTTGCAAGTTATAGGCCTATAAATACAAGTAGGAAATTGCTGTTTCAATATATATATATTTTAAATGTATCAATAGTGACCTTGTAACACCGTTATCTGTCATAAATCCCCGAAACACACCTAACATGTACATATTTTTTTTAAAGTAGACAACCCAGGGTATTCAAAATTGGGTATGTCCAGTTTTTTTTAGTAGCCACTTAGTCACAAACACTGGCCAAAGTTAGCATTTATATTTGTTTGTGTGTTAAAAATGCAAGAAACGCTAACTTTGGCCGGTGTTTGTGACTAAGTGGCTACTAAAAAAGGCTGAACATACCCCATTTGCAATACCTTGGGTTGTCTTCTTTTGCAAATGGTATGCCATCATGGGGCTAATTCTCATTCCTTGGCTACCATACGCTCTCAAAGGCAACCTAACCAATCCGACAAATTTCAATAAAAAAAAAAAAAGTAAAATCAAGCCTTATATTTGACCCTGTAACTTTCACAAACACTATAAAACCTCTACATGTGGGGTACTGTTATACTCAGGAGACTTCGCTGAACACAAATATTAGTGTATCAGAACAGTAAAATGTATCACAGCAATAATATCCTCAGTGAAAGTGCTGTTTGTGTGTGAAAAATGCAAAAAAATTCACTTTCACTGACAATATCATCGCTGTGATATGTTTTACTGTTTTGAAACACTAATATTTGTGTTCAGCGAAGTCTCCCGAGTAAAACAGTACCCCCATGTACAGGTTTTAGGGTGTCATAGAAAGTTACAGGGTTAAACACAGTGCTAGCAAATTAAATTATCTGGACTTTCGGCCTGGGTTGGCAGGCAGGTCCCTCAAATAGCAATCATTAAAATTACTTAATTAGGTAAAAATATTACATAAATACACATGTAGAATTTTAATATATATACATATTTATATATTTGACGTCTACGTGTATATTTATGAAATTATTTATGTAATTATGTATATGGACATATGTATATTTCATATTGTTTTTATTTATTTATTTATACATAGATATATATATCATTACATTCTAAGTATATTTTGATATAAATATATATATATATATATATATATATATATATATCAAAATACTGTTAGAATAAAATTGCATATCTAAATATTTTTTTATAATTATTAAAAATTATTTTTATTTTTTGTTATTTATTTTTATTAACATATTATTTGTATTTTATAATAATATATATATACCATATATATAGCAATTATATATATATTGTATATATTCGTGTGTAATTTAAATATAAGTGTATTTTTATATTAATATACGTATATATAAATATAAAAATACACTTAATATGACATTATATATATATATATGATACATATACATATATTATATATAGATATAATACATGTATATATATCATATATATATACACATATTATTTATTTATTTTTACACTGATTTTACACTGGTTTTTTTTTTACTTTATTTTTTGGATTTTTTACTTGCAGGGAGACTGCCTGTCAGCACAGACAGTCCCCCTGCAGGCAGATACAAAGACCCCTATTGCGGTCATGTGATCGAGTGATCACATGGCCGTGGGGTCCTGATCTGCCGAGGGGGGACTGCCCGGGCAGACAGGCAGTCCCCCTGGACCGGGTGGAGCACTGATCGCCGCCGTGGGACCGACGGCGATCAGGTAAGTAGCCCCAGACCGTTATGACGGTTCAGGACCGTCAGCGGTCCAAACGCACGTTTTACCGCTGACGGTCCTGAACCGTCAGCGGTCCTGAAGGGGTTAAAAACCAACAAAAACAACAACAACAACAAAAAACCTTATGTATGCTGGTTAGTGAGACTAACAGTAAGTTTACAGAATATAGAGACTTGGTGAGGTGTCATTATTGCTTAGAGCGTAAACATGCAAACAAAATAAAATTAAATTATGTTAATCTGCTAAGGTATGCGTGACTAAACGGTACATGCTAATGGCCAAGACAGAAAAGGTTGAGTTAACGCTGGTCTATCTGTTTCCGCCCGTATATAACCTGATAATTGACTGTCTGCTGCTATTTATATAAACGGCATAAAAGAGTTTGCTAGGACTATTAAGTTGTTCTACACAGTGGTGTACAGTAACTAACATGTGAATCAGCGTGATGTGCACCGTGGATAAATAACAATAAAGTTAACGCAAAGGCGAGTTTTACATTAGATTATAGATTTCAGTACGTAGTAAAACATGGCATTGACATGCTTGTGAAATAAAAATGATATAACCCAAGAGTATAATACTCGCTTGAACATGGGCATAGGTATACTTAGTGTTTAATCGATGGACTACGGGTAATACCCCCCTGTGGTCCCCTGTGCGGGCAGTCCAAAAAACAAAGTCATACATAAAATAGAGATGCCAGCCGACATACGTGGAAATTCAGTTGGGGCATAGGAGACTGAGTGACGATGGGCATTTTGCCTGACTTGGATTCCAAGTCCCGTTGGGGTCAGCCGATGCCCAGTCGGGGCTGGATGCATGCCCCCAGTGTTGATAGATGCAGCTTGTGTAGTCCCCCTGGTGCGAGGCAGCTTAGAGCCCCTGAGCCATGTGGGTGTGTGTTGGCTGGTGAGTATAGTGCCTTCCAATCTGTGTGCCGGGCTGGGTTAACTTGTCTTGGGCTGTGACAGCTCCCTGTGTGTGTTCTCAGCACGTTCTCCTCCCTGAGTTTTGTGCCCCTCCGTCTCATTCGCTGTGTCGGACCGGTCTTGCCCCATTGAGGCTTGAGTCTCGGTGCAGGTCTTCGATGAGGGTGCCGTGGGGGTCCTCTCTTGGGTATCTGGTGCTCAGGTGTGGTCCCGAGGTGGTCCCTTGCCCGATATGGACTGTTGCGGGTACAGGGTTAGGGGGTGATTCTGCTTCACTCCGTCGGGTACCTCGTGGTGCAGTGCATGTCGTCAGTGGCTTGTGTTTCGGTGTCCGCATGCAAACCTTCAGTTGCTTCCAGAAGGAGGAAAAGATAAGATTTAGCTGGAACTCTGTTGTCAGCCATACATCATGTGGGTAGGCTGTATGGACGGCATCCGCCATTTTGGAGGCCCTTGTGATGGTAGGTGCAGGTCTCTGTATCGTGTTCGTTTGTCCACCGCTTTGTAGGGGTATCATGAGGGGGTAGACCGGGATGACCCCCGCCGGTCCAGAGGGGGGGGAACGAGGGCCCAAGGTCTGAGTCTTGGCCGGTTGTGGCTGCAGGAAAGCGGCCGTCCCTCCTGCGCCCGCCATGCTTGTAGGCCTCACCATGGTGCTGGGTGTATGGGGTTTTGTTCGTCGTTTGTTTGGTGTCTACCTGTGCACCCCGATGTCCCCACACTCTGGGTAGCCTTTCTGTCTCGCTTAGTAGCCGTTGTGGCCCTTAAAAATCGCTATAATTGCTGTATTTAGCAGGAGCTGTTATGATGTGTGTCCTTTCAGCTTCAAGGTCAGGCCCCGCCCCCCTGTGAAGGCTTTTTTAGATGTTGTTTGGCAAACTCTAATCTGGTCTTCCTGTTTTTGAGGCTCACCAATGGTTTACATCTTGTGGTGAACCCTCTGTATTCACTCTGGTGAAGTCTTTTCTTGATTGTTGACTTTGACACACATACACCTACCTCCTGGAGAGTGTTCTTAAACCTGGCCAACTGTTGTGAAGGGGGTTTTCTTCACCAGGGAAATAATTCTTCGGTCATCCACCACAGTTGTTTTCCGTGGTCTTCCGGGTCTTTTGGTGTTGCTGAGCTCACCGGTGTGTTCTTTCTTTTTAAGGATGTTCCAAACAGTTGATTTGGCCACACCTAATGTTTTTGCTATCTCTCTGATGGGTTTGTTTTGTTTTTACAGCCTAATGACGGCTTGCTTCACTGATAGTGATAGCACTTTGGATCTTATATTGAGAGTTGACAGCAACAGATTCCAAATGCAAATAGCACACTTGAAATGAACTCTGGACCTTTTATCTGCTCCTTGTAAACGGGATAATGAGGGAATAACACACACCTGGCCATGGAACAGCTGAGCAGCCAATTGTCCCATTACTTTTGGTCCCTTGAAAAGTGGGAGGCACATATACAAACTGTTGTAATTCCTACACCGTTCACCTGATTTGGATGTAAATACCCTCAAATTAAAGCTGAAAGTCTGCAGTTAAAACACATCTTTTTCATTTCATTTCAAATCCATTGTGGTGGTGTATAGAGCCAAAAAGATTAGAACTGTGTCGATGTCCCAATATTTATGGACCTGACTGTATATTTTTGAGAAAATTGTATAATGGTAGTTCTAGCAGTGCAGGAATTAACTTGGAATTCAGTCTAGCAGTGCAGAAATCTGATAGAGTATGAGCAGGAATGGAAATTAGCAGATGGAGAATTGATTGAAATTAGGGGTGTATAAAAAAAAGGATTGCTATAGTTGAAGTCAGAAATTGATTGCTATATTTGAAGCAGAGGAACTTTAGTTTTAACCCTGCAATCTAAAACATTGCTGTTTAGTAAGTACAATAATGTTATAATTGTGGAGTTAACATGACGCTATTGGCTGTCATCCTGACATTACTGAGTCAGACTCGGTTATTTAATTAAATAACTCTCATAGAGTGTGTTTGATTGGTGCATAATTTTGCAGTGCATATGCACTAGCCTCCCAATGCTTCCATATGGAGAAGCATTGGATTGGCTAAGATCATCTGTATAGATGATCTAAGACAAAGAGTCAGAGCTGGTATTATTACAAAAATCTTTTTTTTCAATAACCTGAACAGTTAGAAGAACACTTTGTATTCCTAACACTGTAGTATTAATTTAACCATATTTGTAACTTTATTCACCACATACACTAATGCTGTCTTTTGAATTCTTTTTTTATAGATTTTTTTTTTTTTAAATATCTACTGTTTTATATATAATATATATGGTAATTTCGAAACTTTCAAAATAGATGACTATAAAAATGTGAAAACAAATTGCAGTTTTTTTATAACAGTACACTTTGAAAATGCAATGTGAATCTCTTATCTCAGCAGAGTTATATCTAATGGATTATTATATAGTAACCTTTCTACTGAATTGTATGCTGGAAATAGAGCTGATGCAATACTAAATTTGCAAGTATGATGCTAAGTGTGTTTAACCTGTACAAAATTAATGATGTGATGACAATAAGATGGAATAATTGCTTTGCTTAAGCAATTTAAATGCTTCAAAGTGGACAGCTTTCGGATGTTAAATTAGTATCATTTGCATTGATTCTGTTATAAAAATGCAGAATTTTAAAACTTGCTTTGCACATTTATCTTTGAAAAGTATTACAAAGATTTTGAAAACCTAAGTCACTACAAGAAATAGTATCTGTCAAAACAGCAACCTGATTACAGATTAAAATATGTTTGAAAAAGCATACTTGATTAGAATGTGATACACTTAGAGGAAATGCTGTTGTATGTAGTGAATAAAAACTACCATACATAAGATATAAATTATGAAACTAATCTATATGGTGTCACAATTTTCTATACACATTTTTTTTTAATTTCTTGTAATTCATGCATAAATGAACACTAATATAAAATCTGGAATGTAATAGCTTGTTCATTTCTAATAAAAATCAGAAAGAAAGAAAGAAAGAGGACTATGAGAAAAAATAATGCATCAAGCTACAATAAAACTAAATTTGATAGGTTATGCAATCATACTTTATGGAATAGAAAAGTTTGTGTTTAAAAAAAATGAACTTTAATGTTGACAATTTTCTAAAAAGACATATCTTATTTTCAATCGTATAGTTCACTAGCACAAAACAACACACTTTTCATATGAATTTTGCATGTTATGATTTACATAGCTGCAGTCTCAACCTACAAGTTCCAGCGAGGACATGTCAAACTTTATTAATGTTCATAGCTGTGCGATATTAACTTAGCAGTTTCTCATAAAATAGCTTTATTATTACTTTATCTTGCAAGAAAGTTCAGAGATGTTATTTGTACAGATTTCCATAGCGTTTCATGAAAAACTAAGAACAGAACAATGAGACTGTATAGTGTTCTATTATTCATTAAAAGGCAATTAGTCCACCTTTATTTGTAATAATTTTAATTATTATGTATTTAATATGTGTGATGTACAGAAATGTATAGACCAACAAACAACGTTTTTGTTATTATTATTTATTTAGTAATTTTGTGAATTAAGACGTTTAAAAAAAGGATTAAACTCAAAATACTAATTTATATTGAAATCCCATATCCATGATACACAATAAAGGAAGGATAACAGATCTTGAGAGTGCATTAAGAATTGTATAATTAAACCATTTAGTACCAAGCATAATTTTAATAGAAAAAAGAAAAAGAGTAAACTTTTATTTATTTATCTGTGAATGAATTACGTACATTTTAAGTGATGCATAAACACCATGGTTTTTAATATTTGCAAGGAGTTAATGGTATTTTATCAATGTATTTTCCTGAAAATGGTACCAGAATGCTTTGTTTGTACTTGAGCATAATGTGCATTATGTACATAATACAGTGAAACCATATTTTTGTAACATGCAATGATCTGCAAATTGATATGGCAACAAACATTAATTTCTGTATTGCATGGAGTGAAATCAGAGACCTCTTTCCTTACTCCTGCTCCCTGACAGTTGGAATGCAAGTTTTTTTCTTTATAACTTTTCCTTATTATTATTTTTATTATAATTTATTCTGCAGTGATATATGCCTGTATTTAATGTTGTTGGATAAGTTTTCTAAATGATTAAAACATTGAATAAACATTTTAAATTATTTAATAGTATGAAAATATTTTAATTTTGTAATATCTTGATAGTGTTTGATATGTTATTATATATATTTTTTAAATTATGTGATAGTGGGGAATTTTCTCTGTCAGGAATTTCCCCTTGCCATGGTCTTTTGTATCAATTAGCAACACTCTGTATTTCTCCTTGTCCCCAAACCAGCTGGTGAGGAGCCCCCAATGAAAGATACAAGACAAGGTTCAAAGTGACTTCTGAGTGTTTAATGAGCTGTGTAACAGTTTATGTTCAAAAGGAAACAGGGGTGGTCGTTACAAGCATTATCCAATCCTAACTAAATCATCTATCTTATCTTAACATCTTGACCTATAGCATGCTTGCAGGTGTATCGTCATGTTCGGGCCTTGCTCAAAGCTAAGTTTCCCTATAACTACGCACTTCAAATTAATATGCATGCGCACTACGAATTAAAGATATTTACTACTCAGCTATATAATCATATCACTATGCAGTTATGATCAAAGGGAGAAAAACAGGAAATAAGGCCAACAGACAGAAGAATACAGGATACAACACCTATCACTTGATGCATAATGTTTTACGGCTCTTAACACCTATTACTTGTTACATGATATTATACAGCTCTAAATTGTCTAGGGGTATATTCACTAAGCATTGGATATAGATAAAATATATTATTGCAAATAGCTGACATGTTAACCAATTTTAAACAGACTGAACATCATGTCATCGTAGCTTGAGCCTTGGGTCAGTATAGGCAAAGTATATTATTCCCAACATAATGTTATTTGGATTTGGAACTATTTTTATAAAATAATTTTAAAAGTTTATCTAAAAATATTAAATCATTTGAAAAGTTTACCAAAAAATGTCAAATGACTTTGTTTGTTGAGAGGAATGAAAGCAGTGATTTTCAGATAATTTACAGAGATTCAGAGGGACAGAATGGTACCCTGACAGAGAAATCTCTACAGGATGGAAATCATTACTGGTTCATAAACTATAATGCTACAACAGAAAAAATTTGACTACATGACTCATTTAGAGATGGCATTGATGAGACACAGATTGGTTAGTGTTGACCAATAGTGATGTCCCGAACCGTTCGCCAGGAACCGTTCGCTGGCGAACACAGCGTTCGGTCCGCTCCCTATTCGTCATCATTGAGTAAACTTTGACCCTGTACCTCACAGTCAGCAGACACATTGCAGCCAATCAGCAGCAGACCCTCCCTCCCAGACCCTCCCATCTCCCTCCCAGACCCTCCCACGAATAGGGTGCGGACCGAACATCGCGCGTGTTCGCGACTGCGAACACGCTATGTTCGCCGGCGAACGGTTCCCGGCGAACTGTTCGGGACATCACTATTGACCAATACTTGAGATGTGTTCTCTCGCCTCAAAGCTTTTAGACTATCTCATCCTTGTGTCTAAAAAACATCACCTCCACCACTTAGTATGCATAGACATATTGTGATAATGGCACTGCTGCAATCATTACATCATAGTTCTTCATAAATATAGTTTCAACTTCTGGCAATAGCTAGACTTTTACAGTTTCTTTGCAAATGTGTTGCTACTTTTACCGACAATCGCTAAGTGTTAGTGAACATTCTGTCACAACTGTTAGCAAGCAGCATCTGCTTATATAATTGAAAATTCTAATGTAATGGCTAATTCAACTTTTTATTTTTTTTAAGGAAGCTGCTAAAAGTTACTTAGCAAACACTTTCTGACTGGTAATTAATGCAAGTAGGGACATCCAATCAAGTACAGCATGTTAATATCTTTCTGCAAAAAGTTGGAGAAGCCACTCCCCTGGATGGCCTACTTTTAAATCAATTATAATTAAACCTATTGGAACATAATAAAAAAACTACTGTACATAAAGTGTTTTACGTTATCAGTGTGACAGAGGGACTCCACAACTACCCAATGTTTCTGTTTAAGTAGCCTTTGTCAAAGGTGAATAACAATCACTGTATGTTAGGTATATGTAGGCATCCGTATCAAAAGATGGAAGCCTCTGCCCCTTCCACAATCACATAGTCTAGTTGGGATTACCTGTGTAATCAGGGAAATACTTGGACAATCACTCTGTATACTAAAACAAAGTGGAAAAATAGAAACAAAAAACACCACTTTAGACACATCAGTGAATGCAAGCCATGGCAACAAAACTACAGAGAGATATGCACATATCGTAATCACTAAATCTGTGTTGTAACAATTGTGCAATGGAACCTACAGTAATTCGGGCACCCAGGAAAAAAATAAACCAAAAGTAAATATACCTTTTGGTAGGTCTTAAGATGCATCCACAATAAATGAACAATGGCAGGTAGCATTCAGCTCACACTACTGGGTATCAGAGTGACCAAAGCATACAAACCACAAGGGGTTTACTCCAGTGCAAGTATATTAACAAAACCTAAACCCCAAGTAATAAAATCATGTCCATCCCAGACATAGAATTGCCTCGATCTGGAAACCGTATAGACCAGGGATAGGCAACCTTCGGCTCTCCAGATGTTGTGGACTACATCCCCATAATGCTCTTACACACATAATGCTGGCAAAGCATCATGGGAGGTGCAGTCCAAAACATCTGGAGAGCCGAAGGTTGCCTATCCCTGGTATAGACTCACAGGGAATCTAATAGGAGGAAAAAAACAAATTCTCTATCATTTAATTTAGAAGAGTGAGTCACTACTATAAAAGTTGGACTAATGGACTTTTAGTGTTGATAGTTAAGAGCCCCAGATACTACATGTATTGCAAAGCAATATACATGTAAGGCACAATGGAAAAACTATATCATAAAGGTGGACAAAAATATGGGAGGGGATACATGGGAGTAAAAATAAACATAAATGAGAAAATAAACTGAAAAGAAGTGCACAAAAGCAAAAAAAGAATATTACTAATAAATGATAATGTAAAAATGAAATAAAGACTAATTCTACTAAATTCTACTAAATTCTACAAAATTCTACTAAAGTAAATAAGAGTAAAAAAGTATTAAAAAATACAAATCAATATAATAAAAAATACAAGAAAAATGAATAAAAAAAAGAGAAAATGGCATATGAGAAAAAAAGTAATACAAAATGAAAATATGAAAAATGCAAAGAGAGATACAAATAAAATAATGGAACAATAAAATAATAATAATAATAATAATAATAATAATAATAATAAAATATTGAAAAATAAAAAGTAAAAAATAAAATATAGAAAAAAATTATGAAAAAAAAAATATATATATATATAAGGGAAAAAAGAAAATTTTAGAAAAAATTCTGAAGTAATAAACAAAAATGGTCAAAAAATAATAATCATGATAGAAAATGAAGATCGAAATAGTAATAACAAGTAGAAACAATGAAAACATAATGTAAAAAAAACCTGGAAAAGTAAAAACAAAATAAATATATATATATATATATATATATATATATATATATATATATATATATATATATATATATATATATATATATACATACATATTGCGATATTGAGTTAGGACTAGAGTCTTAATCCTGTGTGTAAAAATGGGCAATGAATAGCACTTGGATCAAATGTCTTCATTATGTGTGTAGGGTTTGAGAAGTCTGTCAAAGATTCTATAAATAATGCCAATGGTTCCAACCATAAGTCTAGGTCTCAGTGAGAATATAATAAAATAAATATAAAAACAACATAAAAACAAGAGAGACCAGTGTGGGTGGACAAAAGTAAAAGACAAAAATCATATAGCAATACTATAGTAGAACTGTACCTGGAGGTAATGGTGACTAAATATAGTAGAGATCACACCAACAAGGAAGCAGAGAGAAAACCAACTAATCTGTAATTGATAAATATAGATTTTTAGAATATTTTTGACATTCTTTATTTTTGGAGTGCAGTGTTAAATACACACTTTAGTAATGCCATATGGCTTGAGATATAATAACAATATGTAAGCATGAAAAGGCAATATATGCTGCACTTTTGTAATTACATATAACATGTTAAAGCTAAGCAATCATGTCTTAACAGGGAGAAAAACTGCATTAATAAGCTTACAAGAAAGTCTAGACATATAGATGAGCAGTAGAGTGTGAGGAAAACTACTGTGAGAAAAACACACTAATTTAACAAGAGTTAGGTAACCACCGAATCTGCTATTCCTACCCCCCATTCTTGCCTCCTCAAATGTATAATTAACATGCGATAACTCAGACATTTCAAATTAAAATGAGTTAGGACAAATCCACTGAAAATGAGTTTGGGCAAGATGGCATCCACTGATTGCATGAAAACAATCTAACCTTATGTGGTAGACCTATTTTAATGCAGGTATCCACCAGTCAACTGACCCCCATAATCAGTAACCACTGGGGGTATGCTGGAGCACAGCTGACAGTGTCCAGGGAACAGAGTCTAGGTATGACTCCAATCCTACTCAAAAATTAGAAAGGCTGGCATCTCTAGGCCAAAGACCTGGTGGCTGCCAGAGTCAAAGGTCCTTCTGTGTCGTGAGGCTGATGATCTCCCACTGTTATGGATGATGCCTCAGGCACACTCACCTCGTGGCCTTTAGTCAGGTGGGCTAATGGTTGGGATAACAGGTGCTTGAACAAGTGCAAGACCCAGAGAGTGTCTTTGTTGCGCACTGTTCTGCTAGCTCTCCAACGGCAGTTGCATTGTAGTAGATGCATGCGTCTCCAACACCATCTAGAAGCACTTGAGGATTTCCTCATATCTCATGAGTTAGCTTGCACCAGAGCTGTGTGGAGCCTTCTGGTCCAGTGTTAGGCTTACCCTGTGCACAGATAGTGTGGTCACCATCTTGGTGAGTGAAGTTGTGACATGAAAAAAGACTGGAGCAGTAGACTGAGGGAAGTATAGGTACTGTTCAGCTCAGTGGTGGGCCTGGATAACATCCACCGATTCTAAAACATTGCAGGTACAAGCTTCACGTGGGCCTGAGAAATTGTCTGCCTCACCCGCCTAGCACTCTCACTAGGCCTCTTAGCAGCTTCGATGGGATTCGATAGTGTGCACTATGTGGCACTAGTCGATGGCATCCCGTCTGGTTCTAACAGATGGGATGCCAGCGTGAAGGGCAGGAAAGCGTAGGCCCTGTGGCTCGACCATGTCTGCAGAAAGTTGTCCACCTCCATGAACTACAGGTCCGGGAGCCAAATGTAGAATTCCAGTAACTGGTGACTGTTACGAGAGGCAAATAAGTCGAGGTGAAAAGGACCTTTCCTGTATTCCAGTGAGGCAAAGACTTGAGGGTCCAATTGCCAATAGCTGCCAGTGTTGTGAAAACCAATCTGCTGTGAGATTGGATTCTCCTGGTAGGTGTTCCACCCTCAGGGGCATGTTGTGAGGCAGGCAGTATTCGAAGATCTCCTTCATAAAGTCTGCCAGTGCCTAAGAGTGGGTTGCCCCAAGGTGATTAATATAGAGCACTGCGGAAACGTTGTCCATCCGAAGTAGAATGCAACAATTCGATCTGCCTTTCAGTAGAAAAGTTCTTGGTGAGTCCAAACACCTGCTGTGGATTCCACTCCGTCGGTGGCTCGCCAGCCCCAATGGCTGGTTTCTGATTCCAACATGAAGCCTGGACGATTGACGAATAATAGCCTTGACGTTCCAGGCCTACATGCAGTTCAGACACCAGTGGAGTTCGGAGCGAACTTCGTCCAATACTGGAACCGGTTGATTATATGTGGGTTTTCTGCGGAGGGCCTGAGCCTTGAGGTGTTGCATGGCCTGATAATGCAGGGGTCCCGAAAAATTTGCCTCTATGGAAGAGGACAGAAGGCCCACTATCCATGCGAGGAGGCGGAAAGGGATAGATGGTTGTCATAGCACCTTGCGGATCTGTCTGTGGTAGGATGCAATTTTTGAAGCAGGGAGTAGTAGGGTACAAGTTCTGGAGTTGATCTCGAACCCCAGGAATTGAACTGTCTGAGCCGGGTTCAACGCGGACTTGGGTCTGTTGATCATGAAGCCCAGATATTCCAGCAATTGTACTGTGTAGGTCAGGGATAGGCAACTTTCAGCACTCCAGATGTTGTGGACTACATCCCCCATAATACTCTTACACCCATAATGTTGACAAAGATTCATGGGGGATGTAGTCCAAAACATCTGGGTACAAAGGTTGACAAAGGTTGCCTATGTCTGGTGTAGGTGGTATGGTCTCTCAACGTTCCTCTGTCTCTACTGAAGAGGAGAATGTCATCCAGGTAGATGATTGTCAGGATTACAGAATGATCCAGCACGTAGAATTGTGTAACACAGAGGACTAATAGGTATCGTATACCGGACCTTAGAATAGCCGGACTAACGTACCAAAGAATAGTCAGGAATAGCCGAGGTCAAGGGAAACAGAAAGAGACACAACGATAAGGAAAAGCCATGAGTCAGGGATGCCAGAAAACAGGGATGTCAAAAACAATGCCAAAGTCAAATAACCAGAATAACCAGAATCAATAACGCGCTCTCGGACAACCACAAGGGAAACCACGACAGGGCACTGAGCAGGATGAGAACTGGGCCTAAATACCCCTCCTCTAGATCTGATAGGCTGTAACCGGCCTTTGACCCCAAAGGCAGTTACTAGGTTCCTATTTGCATAATTTCTGCTCAGCCTTAACCCTTCTGTGGATTTGGTTGCTGCTCGGCACAACTTTTCATGTGTGGACAGTAAATGCCATTAACCACATTTTTATAAGCGGATGAACACGTGACAATGATACAATGAATTCCTCGAGCACGAAAATGAGCAACAACCGGTTTCAGCATCTTCGTGAAGCATCTTGGGGTCGAGCTGAGGCTGAATGGGAGGCAGGTGAATTGCCACACGTCTCTGTGCCATAGGAAGTGTAGGAAAGAGCGGCTTTGGACGTGAATGGGAAATTATGAGATATGCGTCATTGAGGTCCAGTCGAGTGAACCAATCTCCATCTTGAAGGAGGTCCCAGAGAAGATAGATGCCTTCCATTTTGGAGTGCCTGTAAACAACTAGAGCGTTCAATTCCCGCAGGTTGATCACCGGATGAAATTCCCCAGATTTCTTTCTGACCAGGAATATGTTGCTGAAGAGACCTCCGGTATCCAGTGCTGGTTGAATGGCTCCTTTCCTAAAACTCCAGATCTATCAGTTGAGTGGCTGCGGCCGCGAAACGTAGTGGGTGGGGCGAGTGTGATTGAATGGGATCCTCCTCTAATTGTATTTGGTATCCACAAACCGTCTGTAGGATCCAAGCGTCTGTGGAAAGGTCTGCCCAGTTCTGTAAAAAAGAAAAACACGACCTGCAATCTGAAAAGTAGGAAGAGGGGTAGAAGGAAATGGACTTACCGGAGGTGAACCTTGCTCAAGCAGGTCCTTTGCCATCTTTTCCACGATCCGAGCCCCTGGAATAGATTGAGCTTTATTCCAGGATGTGAATATGTTCACGTTTTTATTTAGTTCCTTGATGAAGGCCTCTCCGAAAAGCCAACACTGTGCCTTGGGGCTATCATCAATCAATCAATTAATCAATCAAAAACACAAATAGAAGGTAAACAAGTAGGAGTAACAAATGTGGTACTTATCTTGTGATGGAGCAGCAAAGAAAGAGGTACTACGGTTATACATGCCTCTTATATATGTTATTGACTTTTGATTGATTCTCAGTTTTCTTTTTTTGCTTTTGTGGAGTGAGTAAAGAAAGATTATGCAAATATGAAGCCTCCTGTCATGTTAAACAATTTTCTTTAACCCCTTAAGGACACATGACATGTGTGACATGTCATGATTCCCTTTTATTCCAGAAGTTTGGTCCTTAAGGGGTTAAGCACTTCTCTTATAGGAATGAGATTCTTTCAGCCTATGTGGTAAATGTTTGAATATCCGATTTTGACTTTTGTGATGTGATGATAATAATATGTCTAATGATTCTTATCTTGATTATTCAAAATCTAGTTTGTCTATTGTTATTAAATATCAAAGGGGGATTTATGTCTGACTTATTCTGTGAGATAAAATTAATATTATTCTATTAGACACACTGCAGGTCACAATTTAGACTAATGGTATCACAGCCATTTTTGTAGCTATTTAAAACCAAAAAGCTAAAAACTTTTGTGACATTCTGAAAAGTTCAAATAGCATGTTGTTCATTGACACCCCAAATGTCCTATTAGACGATGTCTAATTAAATTTACGACTTAAAAAATCTACCACTTTAGCTAAGACAGTAAACAAATAGATTTTGTTGATTCTGCAAAGTTATGAAATCTAGTATGTGTTAACTCGAACAAACAAAGATGGACTTCCATCCAGAACACAATACCTCTTGTCAGAGACATAAGACTGGGTGTTAATACTGAATGGTCTGACTGAAATTAAGTTAGTAGAATATGAATGTTAAAGTATATCTTAAATGCAAAGTATAATCATTATAATAATCTGTATATAATTTTTATAGTATAGCACTTTCAGAGTGTAATGGTGTTATGGAGATAGGCTCAGGCACCAAGTGTAGTGGTGTTATGGAGACAAGCTCAGGCACTGTGGGTAGTGGTGTTGTGGAGACAGGCTCAGGCACTGAAGGTAGTGGTGTTGTGGAGACAGGCTCAGCACTGAAGGTAGTGGTGTTGTGGAGACAGGCTCAGGCACCAAGTGTAGTGGTGTTGTGGAGACATTCTCAGGCACCGCGTGAGGCCTAATAGAAAGCAGTTGTTGTTGGGGGATTCTATCATAAGAGGTGTGGAGCTTGACAATAGTGGTCTAGTGAGATGTCTTCCCGGAGCTACTGCTCACAGAGACAGGAGACTTGGTGGATTAAGTAACCAATCAGAGTGTTATGAGTCAAGTTACACAGCATGAGAAAATTCCAAAGAACTTTCCCACGCTGTGTAAAATGACAAAGAGCACTCTGATTGGTGGATTTCAAGCCAACCAATCAGAGTGCTGTGACAGGTAAATGTAGAGACTTACCTGTCAGTCTCTTCATTTACCTGTCAGAGCACTCTGATTGGATGGCTTAAACCCACCAATCAGAGTGCTCTGAGCCTAATTGCAGGGCGGGGCAAGACTTTATAAGCCTTCCTCCGCCCTGCAGAGCTCAGTCTGCGCGGAGCCCTCCATGGGTGAAGATGGATTATTTTTTTTGGCACTCTGTTTTTTTTTTTTTATTGCGTTCATTATTATGGATTTTTATTTGGCCTTTTTAGGGGCTGAAAAAAGAAGATTTTAGAAGAAAGAAAACATCAAATGGTAAGTTTATTTTTATTTTTACAGCTACTTAGTCAAAGGTTCCCCCCTCATTATTTTTAGGGTGAGGGGGGTAGGTAGGGGTTCATTTTTGGGGGGAGGGGATGACTAGGGGTTTGGAGACCTAGCCACCTGGGGGGAGGGGGGTTACATTTGTATTTAGGCCCCCACCTGCCGCTCAGGGGTGGGGGCCAGGGGGGAGGACATTAGGTACCCCCCAATTTGTATTTAGGGACCCACCCACCGCTTAGGGGTGGGGGTCAGGTGGAGGACATTAGGTCCCCCCAATTTGTATTTAGGGCCCCCACCCACCGCTCAGGGGTGGGGGCCAGGGGGGAGGACATTAGGTCCCCCCCTTATTCTTGTTTAGGGCCCCCACCCACCGCTCAGGGGTGGGGGTCAAGGGGGAGGACATTAGGTCCCCCCCAATTTTTATTTAGGGCCCCCACCCACCGCTCAGCGGTGGGGGCCGGTGGGGAAGACAATAGGTCCTCCCCCCCTTTTCACTTTAGGCCCCCCAGCCACCTCTCAAGGGTGGGGGCCGCGGGTGGGGAGTCAATAGGTCCCCACCCATTATTTTACTTTAGGGCCCCCACCTGCTGCTTGGGGGAGGGGGCAAAGGGTTGCAATAGGCCCCCCTTTAGTTTAAAAGCCCCCACTTGCACATTGCGGGTGGGGGCTCAGGAGGGGGAGCCTTTTTTTTTTTTTAACAGTGAGCAGCCACAGGCTGCTCACTGTTTAACTGACCCAATTTAGGTCTTTCAGCCTTTTAGTAGATAGCTCCCTAATACCTGGCTATGTTTGTATTCTTTTTATTTAAAATTGCATACAATGTAACATTCTTCTTCTTTCACTGGGTAAGTATATTAGTACTTAGGCAATACTATGCTTCGGAACTTCGGCACTTTGACACCTCGGAACTTCGGCAACTTCAGCACTTCAGCAATTCGGCATTTTGGCACTACTACACTTTGGAAATTTGGTAATTTCGGCACTTCGGCAATTCAGCTATTCGGACATTCGGAAGCATCCGACTGTCCGAATTACCCAAAATTCGACCGAATTTTAATTGCACATGTCTAACAAGCATATCTAATAACAGATTTATTTAACCAATCATTGTTAACAGGAGTAGTCCCAGAAGATTGGAAGTTAGAAAATATTGTGCCCATTCACAAGGAAGGTAGTAAGGAGGAGTCGGGCAACTATAGGCCAGTAAGCCTTACTTCAGTAGTGGGGAAAGTAATGGAAACCATGTTAAAGGATAGGATTGTTGAACATCTAAAATCACATGATTTCAAGATCAGAGAAAACATGGATTTACTTCAGGGAGATCATGCCAAACTAATCTTATTGATTTTTTTGATTGGGTAACTAAAATAATAGATCAGGGCGGTCTAGAAGACATTGCTTACCTAGATTTCAGTAAGGCTTTTGACACTGTTGTGACAACTGACAGTTAATGTGGATAAGTTCAAGATAATGCATCTTGGACGTAAAAACCCAAGGGCAGAGTACAGAATATTTGATAGAGTCCTAACCTCAACATCTGAGGAAAGGGATTTAGGGGTGATTATTTCTGATGACTTAAAGGTAGGCAGACAATGTAATAGAGCAGCAGGAAATGCTAGCAGAATGCTTGGTTGTATAGGGAGAGGTATTAGCAGTAGAAAGAGGGAAGTTCTCATGCCATTGTACAGAAAACTGGTGAGACCTCACTTGGAGTATTGCATGCAGTACTGGAGATCGTATCTCCAGAAGGATATTGATACTTTAGAGAGAGTTCAGAGGGGCTACCAAACTGGTCCATGGATTGCAAGATAAAACTTACAAGGAAAGGTTAAATTAACTTAACATGTATAGCTTGGAGGAAAGAAAACACAGGGGGATATGATAGAAACATTTAAATGCGTAAAGGGTATCAACACAGTAAAGGAGGCGACTATATTTAAAAGAAGAAAACTACCACAGCAAGAGTACATAGTCTTAAATAAGAGGGGCAAAGGTTTAAAAATAATATCAGGAAGTATTACTTTACTGAGAGGGTAGTGGGTGCATGGAATAGCCTTCCAGCTGAGGTGGTAGGGGTTAATACAGTAAAGGAGTTTAAGCATGCGTGGGATAGGCACACGGCTATCCTAACTATAAGATAATGCCAGGCAGTGGTGTATTTTGGATTTGTGCTGCCCTAGGCACGACTAAATTCGGGCACCCCCAAAATCTAAATTTGCCCCCCCAATTCGTGTCAAGGCCATTTTTTTGACTGACAGACACATGCCCTCATTGATACATGCACTGATATACACTCACTGACAGATACACAATCATTAGCACACACATACAGTCATTGGCACACACTGTTTAACCAACACGCACTGACACAGCCACTCACTGACAGGCACACACTCTCAGATACACATAAAATGACATACACACACTGACACACACTCACAGGCACACCCATTCTCACTCACAGACACACAATGACAGCTACACTCACTTACTCACAGTAAGGTGGACAGCCCCAGAACATGAGGCAAACAAGGCATTTGTCTGGGAACTTGGGGTGGCATTTTTTTGGCGCCCCTCCTGAAAGTGCCGCCCTAGGCAAATGCCTTGTTTGCCTTGTGGTAATTACATCCCTGATGCCAGGGACTAATGAAAGTATTTAGAAAATTGGGCAAACTAGATGGGCCGAATGGTTCTTATCTGCTGTCACATTCTATGTTTCTATATTTAGAAAGATTTCTTTTTATATATTTAAAATGTATATAATTTTTTCCTGTCTAATAAATATTATCCATGCATCTATATGATACACTTTTATCACACATTTATATGTAAATATATTTAGAAGTGTTTGTAACTAATAGAAAAACTATTTTTAAAATATTTTGATGGAGGGACACTATAGTCACCAAAACAACTTTAGCTTAATGAAGCAGTTTTTGTGTAAAGATCATGCCTCTAAAGTCTCACTGCATGGTTCACACAAAAACTCTTTCTGTAAGCTGAAGTTGTTTTGGTGACTATAGTGTCCCTTTAAGATCATTTACGCTTATTTACTTTGGAATCAAGACATGGACACTTTACCAGGGATTATATACACAAACAAACTAAAATAGTTATTTGCCACATTGTCTGTAATAAGAATCATAGGATTAAACTTATCTATATGCCCAAAGTCTAATATAAGTACCTGTGTACACCTCAGCATAATTTTAATTAACAATTCCAGAAAATAGGAATAATTAAAATCATTCAATAGACAAGAGCCGTACCTGGTGGTGAAACTTTGGTTAAAAGTTGGTGTAATTTAATTAATTAATTAATCACTTGTAGATTCTTAATTATCATATGTTACACCCACCAAATCTGATTGGAGAATGGAATCCGTAGATGTGAGAACAGAATGAAAACCATTTAGACAGTCTTCCTCAGTGTCACTGAGGAAGATTCACTAAACCAAGGCTGCCCAAAAGGTAGATCCCCAGAAGCTTGAAGACTACAGCTTCCATAATGCTTTGTCATTCTGAGAGCACTTCAAATGTATGCAAAGTATCAAGGGAGTTGTAGTTCTACAACATCTAGTTATCTATCTGGTGTGCACCCCTGCACTTAATGGTCAAAATCCATCTTCCTGATTTCATATTTTTTACACTGCTCGTTAATTTGTCCTTTCTTTTAAGCACTGTATATTTGAACAAAGTAATAACTGAAGTTTCCCGAATTCCCTTCTATGGTGGATGGTTTAGCCGGTATTGGCAACCTGGCACAGCTCCATACTTGTGAATTGTATTACCTTCACCAATTTTAATTCATATACTTTACACAATGTTCTATTTGTATTTTAGATTCCGGTATTTACCACTGACATTTGTATAAGGAAGATTTTAACTAATACATAAGTATTTATTGTGTGATCAATATGGGGTGTATAATTTCATTAACTTTTTCTAGTATTTATGTCTGTTTGGAGGCGGTAGAGGAAAAACCTGTTATCAGGCCCGGACTGGCCATCAGGCATACTGGGCAAATGCCCAGTGGGCCGCGATGGCTGTGGGGCCAAGGCCGGCAAATCTCCCCTGCCAGCCCCTGCAGGGCCAGCGCTACCCGAGCGCTGGCCCCGCTGTGTGCCTCCATGGGCCGGTGGGGAGATCAAAGATCTCCCTCACCGGCCCACAGGCACTGGTACAGGCGGCCGGTGCTGGGGTGTGAGGGAGGCAGGCAGGAGCAGAGAACACCGGCGTAACTCTAGCCAGCAGCTCCGCCGGGTCCTCTGGCGGGATTCTGAGCGTTGCCGCGTAACCGCGGCAGCGCTCAGATCTCGCGAGAGTAAAACTCTAGCCTGCAGGGGCTAGAGTTCACTCTCACCACTGGACTGGCCATCAGGCATACCGGGCAAATGCCCGGTGGGCTGCGATGGCCGTGGGGCCGAGGCCGGCAGATCTCCCCTGCCAGCCCCTGCAGGGCCAGCGCTACCCGAGCGCCGGCCCCGCTGTGTGCCTCCATGGGCCGGTGGGAAGATCAAAGATCTCCCTCACCGGCCCACAGGCACTGGTACAGGCGGCCAGTGCTGGGGTGTGAGGGAGGCAGGCAGGAGCAGAGAACACCGGCGGAGCTCTAGCCAGCAGCTCCGCCGGGTCCTCTGGCGGGATTCTGAGCGTTGCCGCGTAACCGCGGCAACGCTTAGATCTCGCAAGAGTAAAACTCTAGCCTGCAGGGGCTAGAGTTCACTCTCACCACTGGACCACCAGGGAAGGAAGCTGCAGAAAGGATCCCCCCTCCCAGGCATAATGTAAGAAGGGGGGGGGGGATATTAAGCAACTGCCCCACCTCCACTAGGACCACCAGGCATCAGGCAGCACCCTCCATGGCACCACGGCACCCCCACATGGAAACCCGTCTTCCCACCCCCTCCCAGGCTAAAGGTAAGAAGGGAGGGGGAGAATATAAATATAACTGTTTATTTTTTATTATTAATACAAAAATATATATTTCATTTTAAATACAAAATACACTCACACTAACAGCCCCCTCACACACACACAGCACCCCCAGACACACACAGCACTCCCAGACACACACACACAGCACTCCCAGACACACACACAGCACTCCCAGACACACACACAGCACTCCCAGACACACACCCACAGCACTCCCAGACACACACCCACAGCACTCCCAGAAACACACAGCACTCCCAGACACACATAGCGCACCCCGACACACAGCGCACTCCCAGACACACACAGCACCCCGACACACAGCGCACCCCCAGACACACACAGCACACCCCCAGACACACACAGCACACTCCCAGACACACACGGCACCCTGACACACAGCACACCCCCAGACACACAGCGCACCCCCAGACACACACAGCACCCCCGAGAAAAACACACAGCACCCCCAGACATACAAAATACACTCACACTAACAGCCCCCTCACACACACAGCACTCCCAGACACACACACACAGCACTCCCAGACACACACACACAACACTCCCAGACACACACACACACAGCACCCCCAGAAACACACACAGCACCCCCAGACACACACAGCGCACCCCCAGACACACACAGCGCACCCAGAAACGCACAGCACTCCCAGACACACACAGCACTCCTAGACACACACATCACTCTCAGACACACACAGCACCCCAGACACACACAGCACCCCGATACACAGCGCACCCCCAGACACACACAGCGCTCCCAGACACACACAGCGCTCCCAGACACACACAGTGCACCCAGACACACACAGCACCCCCCCAGACAAACACAGCACCCCCCCAGACACACACAGCGCCCCCCAGACACACAGCGCAGACCCCAGACACACACAGCGCAGCCCCCAGACACACACAGTGCAGCACCAGACACACACAGCGCAGCCCCCAGACACATACAGCGCACCCCCAGACACACACAGCGCACCCCCAGACACACACAGCACCTTCAGACACACACAGCACCCTCACTCACACACACACATATATATATATATATATATAATTTATAATATATATATATATATATATATACACACACACACACGCACTACAGCATCCCTCACACTGCACCACTAAACACATTACGCTCCAGATAAACGCTAGATCCCTTGCCCTATATGCACTCTTAATCCTCCACACACACACACACACACTCTCCCCTATACACACGCTGGGTCCTTTACACACTAGATCTCCTACACACACACACACACTGCACCACCTACACACACACTACATTCCTTGTCAGCAAACACATACAACATTCTCTAAACACACCCTCTCTACAACCCCTACACACACTATGTCACCTATGCACACACACTACAGCCCGTATGCACACACTCACTACATCCCCTATAACACTATGCCCCCTATACACACACTCTCTACAGCCCCTAGCCACACATATTACACCACAAACACAAATGAAATTGACCTATTTACACAATACCACACCACACTCTACACACACGCAATCCCACAAGTAGGCTCCAAACACATGCACCATACACATTCCTGGCCCTTTTGTCCTCTGGTATCCCACTTGTGGAGACACCAGAGACAATTTAAAATCAAACACAGCGCAAACATTTGCTTGCGCTGCGCAGAACAAATTCAGGGCCTTTTTCTAATGCCAGAGCTCTTCAGTGGGGCTCTGCACATTGAACCAACATGCTCACTTTGAGAGGGGGCGTGCTTGTCATTAGTGATGACAAAACACACCCTCTCTGGCCCCGCCCCCTTCTTAGGGGGCCGCTCTGATTGAAAAATGCCCGGGCCTAATTTTTTTCCCAGTCCGGCCCTGCCTGTTATTATACAAAGTTAGTGCACACTTTATTAAGATAGAAAGTGCCTATACACCTTTTTGCTGTTACATTTCTTTGATGTTGCAGCCACAGTGTGATATACTAATGGCTTTTTTTGCAGAAAACATAAATAAGGATATTTAGTTCAAATTTACATAATACAGTCTAATTGACAAATAGAGTTTATCAGTTCCTTGCTTGTTATAATTTTTTATTTTCTGTTTATTGTCCTCTGATATCCTATTCTTAATTCCTTTAAAACACTGGATTTAGCATGCTTTGGATTCAGCAATTTCTTTTTGTTGGTTCCATCTCCATGATATGGACTCATCACTAGTAGTGTAATGTGTATTGTGTGTTTTTATTATTTAATAGAGATCACCAGCATATACCACAACTCTGTACAATTGGTGTCATCCGTACTTTTATACAGTGTATGTGTGCATGTCACATGTGTGTATTTAATAGACAAGTGTTAAGTGTTATAGTCTGGTGAATTTAGTCACCAGATCACACCAGTCTAACTCCGTGTCTGCCTTGTTGAACAGATGTGTCTACAGTTGGACACATCATCCATTTGCAGGGTATTCAATTCAGTAACCAGATTAAACCAGTTGAACTTATTGTCCACCTGGTTACACATTCCAAGCAAATTAGAAGTATCTAGAAGGTTCCACAGTTGTATACATCATCTTTTTTTCTGGTACTTTCTGGGGCATTCCACGTCCATGTCAAAATAGCTAGTTAATTTGCATATATATGCAAGAGCGAGCCACTGCAAGAAAGCCCTAGATCCGCTTGACTATCTGGACACAGTCCTATATATATATATATATATATATATATATATATATATATATATATATAGGACTGTATACACTCTATTTGTCAATTACCGTATATACTCGAGTATAAGCCAACCCGAATATAAGCCGAGGCCCCTAATTTTACCCCAAAAAACTGGGAAAACTTATTGACTCGAGTATAAGACTAGGGTGGGAAATGCAGCAGCTACTGGTACATTTCTAAATAAAATTAGATCCTAAAAAAATTATATTAACTGAATATTTATTTACAGTGTGTGTATATAATGAATGCAGTGTGTATATGAATGCAGTGTGTGTGTATGCAGTGTGTGTATAATGAATGGAGTGCAGTGTGTGCGTATGCGTGCAGTGTGTGTGTATGAGTGCAGTGTGTGTATAATGAATGCAGTGCAGTGTGTGTATGAATGCAGTGCAGTGTGTGTATGAGTACAGTGTGTGTATGAGTGCAGTGTGTGTGTATGAGTGCAGTGTGTGTGTATGAGTGCAGTATGTGTGTGAGTGCAGTGTGTGTGAGTGAGTGCAGTGTGTGTGAGTGTATGAATGCAGTGTGTATATAATGAATGCAGTGCAGTGTGTGTATGAGTGCAGTGTGTGTGTATGAGTGCAGTGTGTATGCAGTGTGTGTATAATGAATGCAGTGCAGTGTGTGTATATGAGTGCAGTGTGTATGTATGAGTGCAGTGTGTATGTATGAATGCAGTGTGTTTAGAATGAATGCAGTGCAGTGTGTGTATGAATGCAGTGTGTGTATGAATGCAGTGTGTGTATGTGTGAGTGCAGTGTGTATGTGTGAGTGCAGTGTGTATGTGTGAGTGCAGTGTGTGTGTGTGTGTGTGCAGTGTGTGTGTGTGAGTGCAGAGCATTGGTGGGGGTGGGCATTTTATTAATTAATTATTATTTTAATATTTTTTTAATGTTATTATTTTTTTTAGGTAACTATTTTTTTTCTTTTATTATTATTTGTATTATTTTTTTATGTTATTATTTTAATATTTTTTTTATTATTATTATTTTTTTTTATTATTATTTTTTTTATTTGTTTTTTCGTCCCCCCTCCCTGCTTGTTAGCTGGCCTGGGAGGGGGGCTCTCACTCCCTGGTGGTCCAGTGGATGGGCTGTAGGAGGGGGCTGTCAGGAAGCTGTAACTTACCTTCACCGCAGCTCCTGTCAGCTCCCTTCTCTCTTCTCCGGTGCGTGCAGCTCCCAGGTCAGCTCCCTCTGCAACTCTCGCGGCCGCGCGGAGCGTTGCCACGGTAACCCGTGGCAACGCTCTGACCCCGCGGCTCTCGCGAGAGTCGCAGAGGGAGCTGACCTGGGAGCTGCACGCACCGGAGAAGAGAGAAGGGAGCTGACAGGAGCTGCGGTGAAGGTAAGTTACAGCTTCCTGACAGCCCCCGGTCCATGTCTGTATTATGGCAATGAAAATTGCCATAATACAGACAACTGACTCGAGTATAAGACGAGTGAGTGTTTTTCAGCACAAAAAATGTGCTGAAAAACTCATCTTATACTCGAGTATATACGGTATATAAGGGGAGTCAATAGGTCCTCCCCACCTTTGTCACTTGGGGCCCCCACCTGCCATTTGTTTAGTTAGCATAGGAAGAAGCTTGCAGTGGACAGTATTTTCCTTCGGTTAATTATTTGTGTAGGTGCTCCATCATGGGTCACTTTAAAGTTTTTTTTTTCCAACAGTAAGCAGCCGCAGGCTGCTCACTGTTTAGTAGACATGCCCCTACTCGCGGTATAGCTAGTAGGGGCAATCGGGAGATTTTAATTTCCCTTATGCTAATATGGGGGGTCATATGGACCCCCATAGAGTGAGGGAGGACATGTGGGGTATAGGAAGCTTCTATTTTTACATATTACAAGGAGGGAGCTGCGAGCGAGTACACACAAAGACTATTTAACAGTAATGTTACATACTTGCTATGCTAATCATTCAGTGTTTGAAATAAATTGTATAATTCATGTTTTAATGAAAAGAACTTGATAGGAAATTGGTTAAGAGCTGTTCGAAATAAAAAAATATGCTTTTTGTAAGCCTGGAAAAGTTAATATTCCACAGCAATATACTGTTAATAATTATTAGCAACTGAAATGTCCTCATTGCAATGTGCAGAGTAAGGCTATAGTTATTTAAATCATGACCTGCAGATTGCAGGTAAAATTATGTTGTTGTGTACTACTAATTTGTAATGTTGAATGCCAAAATACATTTGTTATTGAAAATTATTAGCATTGCAGTTCATTTTCTGAACATTAAATATTCTGTTACATTAATAAAATTATGTTAGAAGCACACATCACAGTTCCATTTTGCTGTAGCTTAATGTGTTTTGCTGCACACAGGATTTTTGGTTCCCTTACTTTTATTAGATATGTACAAGCTATTACATTCCACACTATAAAGTGGTAAGTAGTCACTTATACATCAATACAAAACATTTGAAAACACAATGAGTGAAATGGGGGTCAATCTGTAGGATAGCTTCAGAAAATTGAATGAACAAAAAAAAAGGTCAATTATTAACAGTAAAAAAATTAAATGGAACAAGAAAACAGAAACATTAACCAAAATATTTGCAATTTATATGTTGCTGCAAACTAAATGTGATTATGACAACACAACAAAATGCTGTTAACACTGTGAAATCAATCACAAAATGTCACCAATATTACAAAAAAATTACAAAGTTTATATTATGTGCAAAAATTAAACCCCTTAATTTTTAACCCCTACTTTATTTCTATTACATTTTTGCACATTATTTGGACTTTTCCATGTTACAAACTGTCTTGCAACTTAAAAAAAATTAATGCTGATTTTTTTTCTGGCAGAACTAGTAAATTATGGGAAGCCCAGATATAGCCACCAGGATATATTAGGTGGAATTAAAGTGGAAGGTGAGATACATTGCGAGTGTGGCAGAAAGATAAGCACCAAAGTATTTGCAGCGGAATAGGAGAAGGAGCAGAACCAGAAATTACATTACATGCCCTTGTGAAGACCAATATGGCCTCCATGCTGGACATGACAAATAGAAATAGCACAGGAAATGACATGACACACATGGAGTGGCAGGACCAGACAAAAATAAGACTCCAATATCAACGTTTGGAAACTCTGATTTTACATACACCATGAAAATATACACTTGAGGAAGATGGGAACATTAATATGCATTGTGCACCTTCATTGGTATAACTGACTAGTGAGACACTTTTACTTACCTGTAAGAAGTTTTATCCAAATACATGTGATTGTTTTATTCTAATTATTGGTGCTTTTATTTCATTCTAGGAGGATCTATCTACAGTAAGCTCTACTCCAGGATACCTATATCACACTTATGCTGATGTACTTGAGGTAGTAAAATACAGGCTCAGGAAAATTTGAGTGTGCTACTGTCTGAAGAGTTTTTACATTTGATTCATTTTCTGTACAAACTATATTGCTCTGTGAGAGTATTTATTTCTTTGCAGTCATAGGTAAAAGAAAATTCATTTATATAAAAATATTCACAAATGTGTGTATAATGTATTCACTGCTCATTTTACAAACTGTGTTTATTTATGCAAAGTGTAGAGATGTCCCGAATAGTTCGCTGGCGAATAGTTCCTGGCGAACATAGCTTGTTCGTGTTCGCCACGGCGGGCGAACATATGCAATGTTCGATCCGCCCCCTATTCGTCATCATCGAGTAAACTTTGACCCTGTACCTCACAGTCAGCAGACACATTCCAGCCAATCAGCAGCAGACTCTCCCTCCCAGACCCTCCCACCTCCTGGACAGCATCCATTTTAGATTCATTCGGAAGCTGCATTCTTAGTGAGAGGAGGGACAGTGTAGCTGCTGATTTAATAGGGAAATCGATAGCTAGACTAGTGTATTCAGTGTCCACTACAGTCCTGAAGGACTCATCTGATCTCTGCTGTAAGGACAGCACCCCAAAAAGCCCTTTTAGGGCTAGAACATCAGTCTGCTTTTTTTTTCCTTTGTAATCTAATTGCAGTTGCCTGCCTGCCAGCATGTGTGTCAGGCTCACAGCGTATACTGTGCCCACTTGCCCAGTGCCACCACTCATATCGGGTGTCACAATAGCTTGCATTTAAAAAAAAACAAAAAAAAACGTTTTTGACTGTAATATAATAGCAGTCAGTTTCCGTAACATGTGTGCGTTTCAGGGCCTGCCAGGGCACAGTGTCACACCAGTGCAACACATATCTGGTGTAACAGTAGTGTACATTAAAAAAAAACTAGAAATTTGACTGTGAAATAATAGCAGTCAGTTTCCTTCACGCGTGTGCGTTTCAGGGCCTGCCAGGGCACAGTGTCACACCAGTGCAACACATATCTGGTGTAACAGTAGTGTACATGAAAAAAAAAAAACTATAAATTTGACTGTGAAATAATAGCAGTTAGTTTCCTTCACACGTGTGCGTTTCAGGTCCTGCCAGGGCACAGTGTCACACCAGTGCAACTCATATCTGGTGTAACAGTAGTGTACATTAAAAAAAAAAAAAAAACTAGAAATTCGACTGTGAAATAATAGCAGTCAGTTTCCTTCACACGTGTGCGTTTCAGGGCCTGCCAGGACACAGTGTCACACCAGTGCAACTCTTATCTGGTGTAACAGTAGTGTACATTTAAAAAAAAAAAAAAACTTTTTTGACTGTGAAATAATAGCAGTCAGTTTCCTTCACGCGTGTGCGTTTCAGGGCCTGCCAGGGCACAGTGTCACACCAGTGCAACTCATATCTGGTGTAACAGTAGAGTACATAAAAAAAAACCTAGAAATTTGACTGTGAAATAATAGCAGTCAGTTTCCTTCACACGTGTACGTTTCTGGTGTAACAGTAGTGTACATAGTAGTGTACATGTACAGTAGTGTACATACATGGGATCAACACATGAGTACAAGCAGCACACAAACTCAAAGCTGCTATCCTCCTCCTGGTCCAGCATCTTCAGCTATGTCAATCACTGCTGTCCTCCTTGCACCCTCTCAACCATCTGCCACTCCATCTCTTGCTTTGAGCAGTTCCTGCTCATCTGCTCAGGTGTCTGTCAAGGACACGTTTGTGTGTAAGAAGCCAATGTCACAAAGTCACCCCCTTGCCCGGCATCTGACAGCTGGCTTGTCTGAACTCTTAGCCCGCCAGCTTTTACCATACAAGCTGGTGGAGTCTGAGGCGTTCCAAAAATTTGTAGCTATTGGGACACCGCAGTGGAAGGTACCCGGCCGAAATTTCTTTGCACAAAGGGCAATCCCCAACCTGTACTCGATTGTGCAAAATGAAGTAATGGCATGTCTGGCACACAGTGTTAGGGCAAGGGTCCATCTGACCACTGATACCTGGTCTGCAAGGCATGGTCAGGGCAGGTATATCACCTACACTGCGCATTGGGTAAACCTGCTGACGGCTGCCAAGCATGGAATGCGTGGCTCTGCAGAGGAGTTGGTGACACCGCCACGACTTGCAGGCAGGCCTGCTGCCACCTCCTCTACTCCTCCAACTCCATCCTCTTCCATAACCTCCTCAGCTGAGTCCTCTTCTGCTGCTGCATCTTGCTCCACATCAACAGCACCCCCCCCCCCCCAGCTCCCCAGGTACTATTCCACATCCCGGATACGGCAGTGTCACGCCGTCTTGGGGTTGACTTGCCTGAAAGCAAGAGAGTCACACCAGACCAGCACTCCTGTCTGCCCTGAATGCACAGGTGGATCAGTGGCTGACTCCGCACCAACTGGAGATCGGCAAAGTGGTTTGTGACAACGGAAGAAATTTGTTGGCGGCATTGAATTTGGGCAAGTTGACACATGTGCCGTGCATGGCACATGTGTGTAATCTGATCGTACAACGCTTTGTGCATAAGTACCCAGGCTTACAGGATGTCCTGAAGCAGGCCGGGAAGGTGTGTGGCCAATTCAGGCGTTCCTACACGGCCATGGCACACTTTTCAGATATCCAGCGGTGAAACAACATGCCAGTGAGGCGCTTGATTTGCGACAGCCCGACACGTTAGAATTCAACACTCCTAATGGTCGACCACCTGCTCCAACAAGAAAAAGCCGTTAACGACTATTTGTATGACCGGGGTGCTATTCCTCTGCGGAGCTGGGAATTTTTTTGCCACGTTACTGGACGCTCAATTGCAATGACTGTAGGCTCATGCGTCCTTTTGAGGAGGTGACAAACCTAGTCAGTCGCACCGAAGGCACCATCAGCGACATCATACCATTTGTTTTCTTCCTGGAGCGTGCCCTGCGAAGAGTGCTGGATCAGGCCGTAGATGAGCGTGAAGAGGAAGAGGAAGAGTTGTGGTCACCATCACCACCAGAAACAGCCTTATCAGCATTGCTTGCTGGACCTGCGGCAACGCTGGAAGAGGATTGTGAGGAAGAGGAGTCAGAGGAGGAATGTGGCTTTGAGGAGGAGGAGGAAGACCAACCACAACAGGCATCCCAGGGTGCTCGTTGTCACCTATCTGGTACCCGTGGTGTTGTACATGGCTGGGGGGGAAAGAACATACCTTCAGTGAGATCACTGAGGACGAGGAACGGGACATGAGTAGCTCAGCATCCAACCTTGTGCAAATGGGGTCTTTCATGCTGTTGTGCCTGTTGTGGGACCCTCGTATAAAAAGGCTGAAGGAGAACGACCTGTACTGGGTGTCCACGCTACTAGACCCACATCACCACAGCCCTTCGGGGTCCACCCTCAGAGAACGACTCGGCCGACAGGTAGCAGACTACCTCGCCTTAACTGCAGATATCGACACTCTGAGGAGCGATGAACCCCTTGACTACTGGGTGTGCAGGCTTGACCTGTGGCCTGAGCTATCCCAATTTGCGATAGAACTTCTGGCCTGCCCCGCTTCAAGTGTCCTGTCAGAAAGGACCTTCAGTGCAGCAGGAGGTATTGTCACTGAGAAGAGAAGTCGCCTAGGTCAAAAAAGTCTAGATTACCTCACCTTTATTAAGATGAATGAGGGATGGATCCCGAAGGGACTGACAGTGGGCGATACATTTGACTAAAAAAGGCCTGATGAGGGGGACGTAACAGGGATTAAACTGATAAGAATAGTACTACTTAACACACCACTCTGGTGGCACATTGGATTGCATGCACAGTGCCCCAAATTTGAAGTAGGAGGACCGACCAAGCATCTTTTTCCATCTCCCGGTTCCTAAAATCGATGCCATATACACGTCTCCTAATAGGGGACGTAAAAGGGATTAAACTGATAGGAATAGTACTACTTAACACATCTTATAATAACGCAGAGAGAGGCAATACAGAGAGAGGTGTCTGAAGAAGAGGAGTCAGAGGAGGAAGGTGGCTTTGAGGAGGTGGAAGACCAAACACAGCAGGTGTCCCAGGGGGCTTGTTGTCACCTTTTGAGGACCCTTGGTGTTGTACGTGGCTGGGTGGAGGAAGAGACCTTCAATTACATCAGTGAGGACAAGGAACGGGACATGGCTAGCTTGGTATCCAACCTTGTGCAAATGGGGAGTTTGCGGTTGTGCAAATGGACTGTTTGCGGTTGTTTGCGGTGCGTTAAACGGGGAGTTTGGTCTGTCACTGTGAAGCGGGCGTAACCCTTACACTACCTGATCGATACAACATCATACCTGATGTTTTAAAGCACGCTATTCCAAACAATTTAGGAATGTTAGGTGATTTATGCCCTTTATGGATTAAAACCAGACTCTGCATCAACTATGTAATTTTCCATGGGAGTTTTGCCATGGATCCCCCTACGGCATGCCACAGTCCAGGTGTTAGTCCCCTTGAAACAACTTTTTCCATCACTATTGTGGCCAGTGTGGCCTGTGGTTTTTAAAATTCGCCTGC